>NC_068276.1:60906502-61206502 GCF_025860055.1 Xyrauchen texanus
GGTTCTAGAGTATGTAGTGTAGACTGGTTCCAGAGTATTGAGTGTAGACTGGTTCTAGAGTATTGAGTGTAGACTGGTTCCAGAGTATTGAGTGTTGACTGGTTCTAGAGTATTGAGTGTAGACTGGTTCCAGAGTATGTAGTGTAGACTGGTTCTAGAGTATGTAGTGTAGACTGGTTCCAGAGTATTGAGTGTAGACTGGTTCCAGAGTATTGAGTGTAGACTGATTCCAGAGTATTTAGTATAGACTGGTTCTAGAGTATTGAGTGTAGACTGGTTCCAGAGTATTGAGTGTTGACTGGTTCCAGAGTATTGAGTGTTGACTGGTTCTACATTATTGAGTGTTGACTGGTTCTAGAGTATTGAGTGTAGACTGATTCCAGAGTATTTAGTGTATACTGGTTCTAGAGTATTGGGTTTAGGCTGGTTCTAGAGTATTGAGTGTAGGCTGGTTCTAGAGTATTGAGTGTAGACTGGTTCCAGAGTATTGAGTGTAGTCTGGTTCCAGAGTATTGAGTGTAGACTGGTTCCAGAGTATTGAGTGTTGACTGGTTCTAGATTATTGAGTGTTGACTGGTTCTAGAGTATTGAGTGTAGACTGATTCCAGAGTATTTAGTGTATACTGGTTCTAGAGTATTGGGTTTAGGCTGGTTCTAGAGTATTGAGTGTAGGCTGGTTCTAGAGTATTGAGTGTAGACTGGTTCCAGAGTATTGAGTGTAGACTGGTTCTAGAGTATGTAGTGTAGACTGGTTCCAGAGTATTGAGTGTAGACTGGTTCCAGAGTATGTAGTGTAGACTGGTTCTAGAGTATGTAGTGTAGACTGGTTCCAGAGTATGTAGTGTAGACTGGTTCTAGAGTATTGAGAGTAGACTGGTTCTAGATTATTGAGTGTAGACTGGTTCCAGAGTATTGAGTGTAGACTGGTTCCAGAGTATTGAGTGTAGACTGATTCCAGAGTATTTAGTATAGACTGGTTCTAGAGTATTGAGTGTAGACTGGTTCCAGAGTATTGAGTGTTGACTGGTTCCAGAGTATTGAGTGTTGACTGGTTCCAGAGTATTGAGTGTTGACTGGTTCTAGATTATTGAGTGTTGACTGGTTCTAGAGTATTGAGTGTAGACTGATTCCAGAGTATTTAGTGTATACTGGTTCTAGAGTATTGGGTTTAGGCTGGTTCTAGAGTATTGAGTGTAGGCTGGTTCTAGAGTATTGAGTGTAGACTGGTTCCAGAGTATTGAGTGTAGACTGGTTCTAGAGTATTGAGTGTAGATTGGTTCCAGAGTATTGAGTGTAGACTGGTTCTAGATTATTGAGTGTAGACTGGTTCCAGAGTATTGAGTGTTGACTGGTTCTATAGTATTGAGTGTAGACTGGTTCCAGAGTATTGAGTGTTGACTGGTTCTAGATTATTGAGTGTAGACTGGTTCTAGAGTATTGAGTGTAGACTGATTCCAGAGTATTGGGTTTAGGCTGGTTCTAGAGTATTGAGTGTAGGCTGGTTTTAGAGTATTGGGTTTAGGCTGGTTCTAGAGTATTGAGTGTAGACTGGTTCCAGAGTATTGAGTGTAGACTGGTTCCAGAGAATTGAGTGTAGACTGGTTCCAGAGTATTGAGTGTAGACTGGTTCCAGAGTATTGAGTGTTGACTGGTTCTATAGTATTGAGTGTAGACTGGTTCCAGAGTATTGAGTGTTGACTGGTTCTAGATTATTGAGTGTAGACTGGTTCTAGAGTATTGAGTGTAGACTGATTCCAGAGTATTGGGTTTAGGCTGGTTCTAGAGTATTGAGTGTAGGCTGGTTTTAGAGTATTGGGTTTAGGCTGGTTCTAGAGTATTGAGTGTAGACTGGTTCCAGAGTATTGAGTGTAGACTGGTTCCAGAGAATTGAGTGTAGACTGGTTCCAGAGTATTGAGTGTAGACTGGTTCCAGAGTATGTAGTGTAGACTGGTTCTAGAGTATTGAGTGTAGACTGGTTCTAGAGTATTGAGTGTAGACTGGTTCCAGAGTATGTAGTGTAGACTGGTTCCAGAGTATTGAGTGTAGACTGGTTCTAGAGTATTGAGTGTAGACAGGTTCTAGAGTATTTAGTATAGACTGGTTCTAGAGTATTGAGTGTAGAATGGTTCCAGAGTATGTAGTGTAGACTGGTTCCAGATTATGTAGTGTAGACTGGTTCTAGAGTATTTAGTATAGACTGGTTCTAGAGTATTGAGTGTAGACTGGTTCCAGAGTATGTAGTGTAGACTGGTTCTAGAGTATTGAGTGTAGACTGGTTCCAGAGTATTGAGTGTAGACTGGTTCCAGAGTATTTAGTATAGACTGGTTCTAGAGTATTGCGTGTAGAATGGTTCCAGAGTATGTAGTGTAGACTGGTTCCAGATTATGTAGTGTAGACTGGTTCTAGAGTATTTAGTATAGACTGGTTCTAGAGTATTGAGTGTAGACTGGTTCCAGAGTATGTAGTGTAGACTGGTTCTAGAGTATTTAGTATAGACTGGTTCCAGAGTATGTAGTGTAGACTGGTTCTAGAGTATTGAGTGTTGACTGGTTCTAGAGTATGGAGTGTTGACTGGTTCCAGAGTATTGAGTGTTGACTGGTTCTAGATTATTGAGTGTTGACTGGTTCTAGAGTATTGAGTGTAGACTGATTCCAGAGTATTTAGTGTATACTGGTTCTAGAGTATTGGGTTTAGGCTGGTTCTAGAGTATTGAGTGTAGGCTGGTTCTAGAGTATTGAGTGTAGACTGGTTCCAGAGTATTGAGTGTAGACTGGTTCTAGAGTATTGAGTGTAGACTGGTTCCAGAGTATTGAGTGTAGACTGGTTCTAGAGTATTGAGTGTAGACTGGTTCCAGAGTATTGAGTGTTGACTGGTTCTATAGTATTGAGTGTAGACTGGTTCCAGAGTATTGAGTGTTGACTGGTTCTAGATTATTGAGTGTAGACTGGTTCTAGAGTATTGAGTGTAGACTGATTCCAGATTATTGGGTTTAGGCTGGTTCTAGAGTATTGAGTGTAGGCTGGTTTTAGAGTATTGGGTTTAGGCTGGTTCTAGAGTATTGAGTGTAGACTGGTTCCAGAGTATTGAGTGTAGACTGGTTCCAGAGAATTGAGTGTAGACTGGTTCCAGAGTATTGAGTGTAGACTGGTTCCAGAGTATGTAGTGTAGACTGGTTCTAGAGTATTGAGTGTAGACTGGTTCTAGAGTATTGAGTGTAGACTGGTTCCAGAGTATGTAGTGTAGACTGGTTCCAGAGTATTGAGTGTAGACTGGTTCTAGAGTATTGAGTGTAGACTGGTTCTAGAGTATTTAGTATAGACTGGTTCTAGAGTATTGAGTGTAGAATGGTTCCAGAGTATGTAGTGTAGACTGGTTCCAGATTATGTAGTGTAGACTGGTTCTAGAGTATTTAGTATAGACTGGTTCTAGAGTATTGAGTGTAGACTGGTTCCAGAGTATGTAGTGTAGACTGGTTCTAGAGTATTGAGTGTAGACTGGTTCCAGAGTATTGAGTGTAGACTGGTTCCAGAGTATTTAGTATAGACTGGTTCTAGAGTATTGCGTGTAGAATGGTTCCAGAGTATGTAGTGTAGACTGGTTCCAGATTATGTAGTGTAGACTGGTTCTAGAGTATTTAGTATAGACTGGTTCTAGAGTATTGGGTGTAGACTGGTTCCAGAGTATGTAGTGTAGACTGGTTCTAGAGTATTTAGTATAGACTGGTTCCAGAGTATGTAGTGTAGACTGGTTCTAGAGTATTGAGTGTAGACTGGTTCTAGAGTTTTGAGTGTTGACTGGTTCCAGAGTATTGAGTGTAGACTGGTTCCAGAGTATTGAGTGTAGACTGATTCCAGAGTATTTAGTATAGACTGGTTCTAGAGTATTGAGTGTAGACTGGTTCCAGAGTATTGAGTGTAGACTGGTTCCAGAGTATTGAGTGTTGACTGGTTCCAGAGTATTGAGTGTTGACTGGTTCTAGATTATTGAGTGTTGACTGGTTCTAGAGTATTGAGTGTAGACTGATTCCAGAGTATTGAGTGTAGACTGGTTCCAGAGTATTGAGTGTTGACTGGTTCTAGAGTATTGAGTGTAGACTGGTTCCAGAGTATGTAGTGTAGACTGGTTCTAGAGTATGTAGTGTAGACTGGTTCCAGAGTATTTCGTATAGACTGGTTCTAGAGTATTGAGTGTAGACTGGTTCCAGAGTATTGAGTGTAGACTGGTTCCAGAGTATTGAGTGTTGACTGGTTCCAGAGTATTGAGTGTTGACTGGTTCTAGATTATTGAGTGTTGACTGGTTCTAGAGTATTGAGTGTAGACTGATTCCAGAGTATTTAGTGTATACTGGTTCTAGAGTATTGGGTTTAGGCTGGTTCTAGAGTATTGAGTGTAGGCTGGTTCTAGAGTATTGAGTGTAGACTGGTTCCAGAGTATTGAGTGTAGACTGGTTCCAGAGTATTGAGTGTTGACTGGTTCTAGATTATTGAGTGTTGACTGGTTCTAGATTATTGAGTGTTGACTGGTTCTAGAGTATTGAGTGTAGACTGATTCCAGAGAATTTAGTGTATACTGGTTCTAGAGTATTGGGTTTAGGCTGGTTCTAGAGTATTGAGTGTAGGCTGGTTCTAGAGTATTGAGTGTAGACTGGTTCCAGAGTATTGAGTGTTGACTGGTTCTAGAGTATTGAGTGTAGACTGGTTCCAGAGTATTTAGTATAGACTGGTTCTAGAGTATTGAGTGTAGACTGGTTCCAGAGTATTGAGTGTAGACTGGTTCCACAGTATTGAGTGTAGACTGGTTCCAGAGTATTGAGTGTTGACTGGTTCCAGAGTATTGAGTGTTGACTGGTTCTAGATTATTGAGTGTTGACTGGTTCTAGAGTATTGAGTGTAGACTGATTCCAGAGTATTTAGTGTATACTGGTTCTAGAGTATTGGGTTTAGGCTGGTTCTAGAGTATTGAGTGTAGGCTGGTTCTAGAGTATTGAGTGTAGACTGGTTCCAGAGTATTGAGTGTAGACTGGTTCCAGAGTATTGAGTGTTGACTGGTTCTAGATTATTGAGTGTTGACTGGTTCTAGAGTATTGAGTGTAGACTGATTCCAGAGTATTTAGTGTATACTGGTTCTAGAGTATTGGGTTTAGGCTGGTTCTAGAGTATTGAGTGTAGGCTGGTTCTAGAGTATTGAGTGTAGACTGGTTCCAGAGTATGGAGTGTAGACTGGTTCCAGAGTATTGAGTGTAGACTGGTTCTAGAGCATTGAGTGTAGACTGGTTCCAGAGTATGTAGTGTAGACTGGTTCTAGAGTATGTAGTGTAGACTGGTTCTAGAGTATGTAGTGTAGACTGGTTCTAGAGTATTTTGTGTTGACTGGTTCTAGAGTATTGAGTGTAGACTGGTTCTAGAGTATTTTGTGTTGACTGGTTCTAGAGTATTTTGTGTTGACTGGTTCTAGAGTATTTTGTGTTGACTGGTTCTAGAGTATTGAGTGTAGACTGGTTCTAGAGTATTTTGTGTTTACTGGTTCTAGAGTATTTTGTGTTGACTGGTTCTAGAGTATTGAGTGTAGACTGGTTCCAGAGTATTGAGTGTAGACTGGTTCCAGAGTATTGAGTGTAGACTGGTTCCAGAGTAGTGGGTGTTGACTGGTTCCAGAGTATTGAGTGTAGACTGGTTCCAGAGTATTGAGTGTTGACTGGTTCCAGAGTATTGAATGTTGACTGGTTCTAGAGTATTGAGTGTACACTGGTTCTAGAGTATTTTGTGTTGTCTGTTCTAGAGTATTTTGTGTTGACTGGTTCTAGAGTATTGAGTGTAGACTGGTTCTAGAGTATTGAGTGTAGACTGGTTCTAGAGTATTTTGTGTACAGTGTAGCATCCAGTTTATATTATTTATTTTTGTACATTAAAATACTCACTTTTTCAAAAGTATAGTCACAAGATGTAAACAACATATGTGTAAACAGGATTTTTGTGTGATAAAATCCCTATCTAACCTCTTCTGAGTAAAGTTATAGCCAATTTTACAACTTAGTTGCTGTGACGATGTAATGTCAACAAACCCTAAAATTACTGTTGAACAGGGGCATTGCTAGACATAAAGCTCTACTGGTGCACAGGGCCCCATTACTCATATTGCTTGTTTTTTGCTTTCCTGAAAGCCTGCCGTGTGCAAGAACTGTGCAACACAATGCACTATACAAACTTCCCTTGCTTAACCCACTATTCCTACACGGTAACAAGTACTGGGAAATGTAAACATATATAGATATTATTCTTTTTGAAACTAAGCATCTTCAACATATTGTATATGAACATTCTTGCACTTTTGCATTCTTCTATATTACACATTACACATCAGGAAATCTCTGTCAAGTAAGTCTATGGAATTGCATTATCCAACGTCAGGCAAAATGGCCTAAGATGAAACGGCTTTAGACAAAAAGGTCTCAGAATGAGCAGAGAGTTGGTTGCTAGGTAAGCGTTGACCACTAGGCAGCGTTGGTAGCTAAACTGGCTGAGTTTGGTTGCTAGCTTACGAAACTAGCTGAGCTATCTCTAACGTTATAAATGCAGAAGTGTCGTTTCTATAAATTAATAACTAGCTAGCTAACATAATTGTTGTAAATTTAAACTGATGTTTGAAACTCATTAAGTTTCCTTGCAACAACAACTCAAAACAAGCCAAAGTATAGTCCTTTTTAGTCGCAAGGTAAGTAGCACACAGCAGACATAGTTACTGCCATCTGTTTATGTAGTGTCCAAAACTAGCGCTTGATGATGATGTAACACACAATTCCACTAAATGTGATTTTTATTTTTATTTTCTTTTATAATTGTATTTATTTAGGTACAGTATCAGCATTCCCTGATAGGTGTCTTATGATTAGAGGAAACTACCAACTTTAGGCGCCGGTTTTGAGTGTCTCATGCAAAATGAAATCATAAAAACTTTAAGCCCCAGCAATTCAATAGGAAGAGGATTTTTGTGTTTGTTTAAAACCTTTATAGCTCAGACGATCAATAAATAGCTTTTTATATCTCAATGGTCATTGTCTTTCATCATGTCATGATACAATACTTCATGGTAAATATTATAGAGCACAAATGAGACCCGAGGAACTTGAAAGATTCAAATAATTAGTTCACAATTTAAGTGTTGACAAAATCCGTCACTGCTGAATTCCTGTCTCTCACTCAGACAATCGCAGGAAACCCCAAAAAAGCCATGTCTAAAATTGCCCTTACTAATGATTTTGCCATAATTTACTGGAAAATGTAGGGAAATATTTGCAATAACAATGGAAGTGGAGGGGCCATCTCTGTTCTACATTATTTTAGTGCAATTAATTTATGCTTACTGGTTTACCGCCACGTCGTCATGACAACAATTGTTGGATATAACTTTACACAGATAAGGTTAGTAATTTTTAATTAGTAAGTAATTTTATTACAAAATCATCATAAAATCATGTGAACACATATGATGTTTACACATTGTGGATAGTTGTTTTTCATATTTTAATGTTTATGGACTGTCTCCATTCACTTCCATGGAGAATTTTTCCATTTTAATAATCAACATTATTCCACAAATGTTGTCAATTGAGCTTAACTTGTATTGAACCAGAATATTCCTTTAAAATGGGCATTTAAAGGCAGCTAGTCTGGCCAAATCAGAGTCTTAAGCCTGTTTCACACCAGGCCTGGCTCCAGCTCTAAGGTGTAAGGTGGGCCATAGGACCCGCCGGGTGGGCCGAACAGTTGGAGGGGTGGGTGTAGGTGTAGTTCTCAAAGTGGGCCAAGTTCATGATCGGATGGGCCAGGCCCACCCAGGCCCCTCCTGTGGGGCCGGGCCTGTTTCACACATGCAACCTCTTAGATTGCCTTTAACCTCTTAGATTGCCAATCGTTGGATTGCCTTTAAATATACCACATCTCCTATTCACACATGCAACAGTTTCTGCCTTTTTCCATATTGCTAGAATTCACACATCAGCACCAAAATGCATTAAACTCTGAGATGTAGTTTGTTATTTTAACAGTTGACAAATTTCTTCATCCGCTCAGATGACGGCATCACACACTAATCAACTGAGGATCACACGGGCTCTCACATGGGAACACACGCCCCCGTTCTAGGAGACATGACAGATGGAAAAAAAATGGAAAATTATTATCGTTTTTATTACATTTTTATTTACAGTATCTTTTAAACACTTTTAAATAAGTGATTGTAAGAATTGATCTGTGATTATGAAATATTTTAAGTTTTTATTATTATATTAAATTAAATATATTTAATATGATCATATAATTTAAAATATAATTACTATAATTATTATATTAAATGTAATATAACATTCAATTATTATTATTAATCATTATTATTTGTAAGAATAATAATTTTAATTATTTTAACTAGAATACTTTATTAATTATTATTATTATTATTATTATATATTAATAATTAATTCCAGTTAATTTTAAATGATAGAAATAAATATGAATTTAATACATTTTTATTTACAGAAACTTTTAAATAAGTGATAAAAAAGCATAACTGAAGAATTGATCTGTGATTATAAAATATTTTAAGTTTTTATTATTATATTAAATTACACATTTATTATAATCATATAATTTAAAATAATAATTACTATAATTATTATATTAAATATAACATAATATTCAATTATTATTATTAATAATCATTATTATTTGTAAGAATAATAATTTAAATTATATTGACTATAATACTTTATTAATTATTATTATTATTAAAGTACATTTTTGATGATCCATCCATCCATCCATCGTCAACCGCTTATCCTGTGTACAGGGTCGCAGGGGGCTGGAGCCTATCCCAGCTAACATTGGGCGAAAGGCGGGGGACACCCTGGACAGGTCGCCAGTCCATCGCAGGGCATTTTTGATGATAGAAAAAAATAATATTTTTTTACATTTTTATTTACAGTAACTTAAATAATTAATAAGAAAGCATAACTGAAGAATTTATCTGTGATTATGAAATATTTTAAGTTATAATTATTATAATAAATTAAATATATTTTATTGAATATGATAATATAATTTAAAATAATAATAAATATAATGATCATATTAAATATAATATAATATTTTATTATTATTATTAATCACTATTATTTGTAAGAATAATAATTGTAATTATTTTAACTATAATACTTTATTCATTATTATTATTATTAAATTCCAGTTAATTTTGAATGATAGAAAAAAATATGATTTTAATACATTTTTATTTACAGAAACTTTTAAATAAGTAATAAGAAAGCATAACTGAAGAATTGATCTGTGATTATGAAATAATTTGTTATAATTATTATAATAAATTGAATTAGATATTTTATTGAATATAATAATATAATTTAAAAGAATAATTACTATAATGGTTATATTAAATGTAATATAATAGTTTAATATTAATTAATTAATTATTTATAATAATAATTATATTAACTATACTATTTTTATATTATTAAAGTACAGTTATTTTGATTTTAAATGATGAAATATTATATGATTTTTATTACAGTTTTATTATATGATTCTGTTCCCACGTAAAAATGATCAGTGGGCGGGACAGGAACCGCTGAGTCACAAAGTGCTTCTGAAGTGAAATGTGGAGAGAGGAGGGGGATATACATGTGTGACGTACACATTATTCGGGTCGTTGGATATACTTGTCAACACTTATTAATACTTTTTAGTTTTGTTTCAAACATCAAAACAGCCGCTGAAACACAAGTTTGTCTTTGGTTCTGTTGTTGAAAATAATTGCATGATGAACTGATATGAACTGATATGGCTGCAATCCGACTATCAAGCGCGAGAAATATTCTCCAACATGCACAAAACAGAGAAACATCTGGACACTACTGAGAATCCAGCTGCTGCACAGGTCAGTGTTTAATCACTCTTTTATTTATATAGTGACTGTGAATGGGGACTGGGTCTGTCAAGCCCCCAAATTACAAAAAAAAGTACCAATAAAGCATCACAAACGCGGTCCATTCATTACCACCAAGGCTCCGAAATGGACTACAAAAGTCGGATGGACTACAAAAATGGCACATCAAATTTGGTCTCGTGAGCAAACGTCTTAAATCGCCATATTTGGTAAATATATATTTTTATTGTCAATGAACGAGAGTTGTGTCATCAGTTTGTTTATTACATATTGAAAATACCATATTCACAAACAGAAATGGGCAAATAATGAACCTAACATCCACCAATATAAAACTGAGTTCTTGCAGTATATTGAGGCTCTAAAATAAGTGAAATAAATAAAGAAAAGAAAGAGTATTTGAAGCCTTTTCTCTAAATAATACATTTGTATTTTTATTCCCCTGACAATATTATTTTGTTTTATTTTTTAATAATAATTTACATTTGTATTTATTTGTAAATGTTTTTGTTCTGCAAAATAAATAAATAAATAATATAAATAAGTTCTGGACACATCCCTTCTGAAGCACCAACACAGTGCAGGAGCCGCATGGGCTATTTGTTATGCTACTTTAATGTTCACAGCCCCATCCTCAATTCAGTTTCAAAACATCTGGCCTTGATATTCTTTAAAAAAAAAACAAAATGTAATCGAATTAATTACATGGCGTCCCGATTAATTAATCGCATTTAATCGCATATACAAATATTTGCTGAGAAAGCCCCTCATATAACAATAATTCAATATATAATGATTATACATATTAATATCAATAATTATACATAGTTATCTTTAAATATTTAAACAATTATATATATATATATATATATATATATATATATATATATATATATATATATATATATATATATATATAAGATTATATTATATTATAAAATATTATTAATAATTAAAAAGATAATTAAGATTGTAAAATGTATTACAATCTTGTGGCAGAAGAGTCTCGGGTGTGTTGCGTCATAAACATACAATGTTTAGTTCACTGTTTCAAGTTAAATATAGTTTAATACTCAATCTTTAAACACATCTCGAGATCCCTTAGACCGGATTTGCGCTCCATCAAGTGTTTTGAACGCAAGAATGTAACTCATGTTTGTGTCGTTGCTACTGAAGTGTTTCTTCACTGTATAAACTGTGTGTTGCTCACACAGCTGAAGTTTCAGTTACTGCCCCCTGGAGGAAACAGGTGGTACTACAAGCTTGCACTTCTCAGGAATCTTCCTTATATGGGGGCATTGCGAGTAATTGCGTTACTTTTTTAATGCATTATTATTTGTAAAATTAATCGCAATGCATCATTAACTGGACAGCCTAAATATATATATATTAAAAAAATAACCTTTTGTGTATGCAAGAAGAAAGAAAGTCACTCAAGTTTGGGAACAAAATGAGTAAATGGTGACAAAACCGTCATGTTTGGATGAGCTATTCCTTTAAACTGGTTTCTGATGGGGTCTCATCATTTACTCACCCTCATGCCATCCCAGATGTATTTGACTTTCTTTTTTGAAGAATATCTCAGCTCTGTTGGTCCATACAATGCAAGTGAATGGTGACCAGAACGTTGAAGCTCCAAAAGCACATAAAGGCAGAATAAAGTCCTCCATACGACTCCAGTGGTTTAATCCATGTCTTCTGAAGAGATATAATCAAACTAAAATATAACTTTTTGGCTGAGGACGAATCTCAGTTGCCTCCACGTCTGAGACCATCAATCCACGCATCTTATAACATGGCTTGTTAAGCGTGTTACCGTGGAGACGTAGCATGTGTGGAGGCTTCACACTATTCTCTCCGGAAGCCTGACTGGAGTCACTCAGCACGCCCTGGATTTGAACTTGTGTCTCCAGGTGTGGTAGTCAGCGTCTTTACTTGCTGAGCTACCCAGGCCCCCACAGATCCATACAGATATGTTTATATTTGCAAATAAGTAGAGGCGTGTGTGTACAAAAGAGTGTGCATGTTATAAAGCAGACAGTTCCTTTAGGAACGCTGTGTTGCATCTGGTCTTTGTTTCTGTTATCCACTATTACCCTCTGTTGAGGACAAAACTATGTATGAATGCTTCTGCCTTTTTAGGAATAGATATATACAGTACTTGCTTTATACAAGCTTTAACTGTCAGATTCCCAGTTCAGAACAGTCTATTGCCTTCTTATTTTTTTATTTAACCTTTATTTAACCAGGGAAATAATCACATTGAGATAAATATCTCATTTACAAGTGAGCCCTGGCCAAGGTAGCAACACACAATATACATAACTACATAAAACAGATTACACAACACACACATATACAACAATAAAACAAGATTAAACGTTAAGAGCAAGTGCAGACAGATTTGAATAATTTGTTTAAATTATTCATCTTATACATCTTAATTGTGCCTATTTGTTAACGGAACAATTCTCCCCAAAATGAAAATCATTTACATCATCATTTACTCACATTCATGCATCACAGATGTGTATGATTTTCTCTCTTCTGCTGAACACAAATTAAGATGTTTAGAAGAATATTTCAGCTCTGTTGGTCCATACAATGCAAGTGAATGGTGACCAGAATTTTGAAGTTCAAAAAAGCACATAAAGGCAGCATAAACGTAATCCAAAAGACTCCTGTGGTTAAATCCATGCCGTCTGAAGTGATATGATAGGTGTGGGTAAGACACAGATCAATATTTATGCACTTTTTTCTATATATTCTCCTCCCTGCCAGTAGGTGGTGATATTCAAAAAGAATGCAAATCGACAAAAACATAAAAACAAGAAGAATGTGACTTCAATATTGTTTTGTTACTCACCCAAACCGTTCATATCACTTCTGAAGACATGGATTAAACCACTGGCGTCGTATGGATTACTTTTATTTCTGCCTTTTTACAGAACTTGTTGGGAAACGTTCCCATGAGATCTCGGTCTCTTGATTGCAGACTTCTCTTAGTGAATCTGAGGACAGTTTGAGACATTGTTGAGAATGAGAATCTCTTCTGAAACTCATGTCTCCTACATGTCTTTCTATCTCTGAACTGTGTTGGCAAAGATGACAGATAGACAGACCGATGAATATTGTTACGACTAATTGCTTTCATGGGAATTCTAGAAATGGCTCCAAATCCAGGAACAGTAAAAGTCTGTTTTATTTGGCTTTGTCTGTCTTTCATTGGAAAGAAACTGCTGGCATTATTATAAGGGTCAAAATGGCAGTGTTTCATTTGTTTCCCTAAAGGCTCTGGTTACCTTCTACATTAAGTCACCACATTGACAAAAGCCATGTTTGACATTTCTTTGACAAGCTACAGTTATTTTACACAGAGTTTTAAGTACATGAGCAGAAAGTTCCTTCAGCATCTCAGTGTTTTGTGTGTCTTCAGCACAGGAATGGCTTAAGACCAACTGTGGTTCTGTTTGATTCTGATTTGGCACACTAGAGCATGTATACAAACTCTGCCAACTGCCAACTGTGGAGTGGTGGTGGCGTAGTGGGCTAAAGCATTAAACTGTTAATCAGAAGGTTGCCGGTTCGATCCCCACGGCCACCACCATTGTGTCCTTGAGTAAGGCACTTAACTCCAGGTTGCTCCGGGGGGATTGTCCCTGTAATAAGTGCACTGTAAGTCACTTTGGATAAAAGCATCTGCCAAATGCATAAATGTATAAAAACTTTACACACTTACCAAAAATAATTCCCAAGAGACGAAGCATACAGGTAAGGTTTGAGGTGTGATGTAGGCTGTTAAGAATGATTACCTCACAAGGAGTACAATATGTTAAACTTTAACATTCTTGTTAGGGTTGTCACGGTCTATGAGAGGATAACACAGATGTGAAATGGTATACCGGGTAAAAGGGGAAAACATGATGAATGGAACTTCCAATATCAATACAATAGCCCAGTGTCGGCAATTTATGGCACAGAGGGGTAATCACTGGCACGCCAGCAATCTACATCTTGATGTTATCCATCCTCATGATCACGTAGTGTGTTTTCATCAGCTGAACTGGAGGCTAAACACCATTAAAGTGTGACGAGACTCGCGCTGTTGGTGCAAGCCATTATTACATTGACATAATATAAGAAATATTTAAGATTCCACACAATTTCGTGATCAGAAATAAAATAAGCAAATGTGTGACATTAACTGTTTTAAATCATTATGTACAAAAGGACAGATTTTCTTCCACTGAAGCTCTTTCACAAGATGCTCTGTGAAAATTCACATGCAGGATTATGTTTAAATCATAATCATCTGGCTTTGCTTAATTTTTTTCACTGTTATGCTGTCATTGTTTTATGTTTTTGTTCACGTGTTTTATTTTAGTAAAATAGTTCCATGCCATGTTTGTTCCTGTTTCATTGTCATGTGATCTTGTCATGTGTTTCCCATGTTCTTGTGTCTTGTCCCCATTGGTTCATTGTTTAATTAGCTTGTTAGCCGTCTCGTTATCTTGTTTAGAGTTCTGTGTGTTCATTGGTTATCATTTCCATGTGTTCTCCCAAGTCCAAGTATTTAGCCCCCATGTTTGCCATTGTCGAGTAGTGTTAATGTATGTTGTTTGGAAGTCAAGTTTTGTTTGTTCTTCATGACCTATGATAGCGAAGGATTGAAGTTGCTCATGAGAAAGTTTATGAGACACTATTTTCTGAGGTGCTGTGAGAGTTGATTGCATAATTCCAATTATATTTCTGATGATTTCTATTTTGTCATTAAAGAAATTCATAAAGTCATTACTATTGTGCTGTGATGGAAGGCTTTATTCCTAACCAATTTAGCCACAGTACTGAATAAAGACCTATGATTGTTGTTATTTTTCGTCAAGGCTCTGGTGAGTTTGTCGGTTTGCGCTCTGTGTTTTGTTATTTTCTCTCCCTCATGACTTGCAGGTGCTGCTGGCATGCATGATCAGTGTTTCCATGGGAACATTGATTGTTCCCATTGATTGAGCGCTGATCATGCCACTAATTAGTGTGCTTGCAGCACCTGGTTCTCCACTGATTCACTCCCTACTTAAGCCCTTAGTGTTCTCAGTTCTTTGCTAGATTGTTGTTTGATGTGAAGTACCTACCTCACTATCTCTGGCTAGTTGGTTCTGTGTCATGTATCTGTTTGATTGTCCATCTCTGACTGTGTGTCGGGAGTGTGGTTGCCTTCAAGTTTGCTGTATGCTTATTCTCTGCACTCATTAGTCTTGAACGGAGGATTCCCCGTCTCTGCCCACGTGTCGGGAGTGTGGGGGTGGTACTCCAGGGGTGGTAGTCAGCATCAATACTCCCTGAGCTACCCAGGCCCCACCTTAAACGCAGTGTTAAGTTGAAAATAGTTTTGAAGTCCCTGTACTGTTACATTAAACAGTACTCTATCTAGATGGTTGAAAGAAAGAAAAACAGGAGAGTTTGGGAAATTATACACCAAAGCTCAGACGAGGACATCACTGTGTTAGCTCGATGACGCACAAGGGTAAGCTATCCTGCCATCTAGCTTAGATTCTTTCTGACCAATCGGTGATCTGCAGGGTTTTGACGTCATATTTAGTATAGGCTCGGCTCGCTTGGAACCTCGACCGAGGTGGTACTAAAAAAAGTACCAGGTACTATCCATAGTGGATAACCCCAAAAAATCGAGCCGAGTCGATCCATACCGTGCAGTGGAAAAACCCCATAAGGGACCGTGGAGGAAGTGCAATTTTATATTTATTTGTTAAGATAGCTTGGTGTGTGAACTGCATGTCCAATATACTGTAAAACCTTTTGAAATATATTTTTTGTTGAAGGAGACAGAGACATGAAACCAGCATTATTCAATAGAGGAGGACAGTGCACAACTTACACAACCTGTCATTTTACTGTCAATAAAACATCTTTAAAACTAGAGATTTTAGCTTAGATTTCAAAACAGATAGTGATGGAACAGATCTAATAAAAAGGGGCAGAGCATTCCACAATCTGGGTGCAGCTACCGAAAGGCGTGGCCACCCCGACATTTCAGCTTCGACTTCGGGATGCACGATCAATTTAAACCTGAAGTCTTGATAAGAAAATCAACCTTATGCATCAACCATTCTTACAAGAGACTGAACTTTTGAAAGAGACAGTGTGAGTAACTAAAACACAGAGAGAGAGAGACTGGGCCTCTCAGTCAGTATGATAGCATTCCTGTCAATCCCCAAAGGGACTAGAAACGAAAAGAGAATTCTGGGTAATGACATCAGAGGCTGGGTGATTGCGTTCTGTCTGACCCGAGTGACGTACGGCAGGGACAGTAACAGCAGTTAGCTGGAGACTCGTGTAACCACAACACATTAGTCACTATGAGAGTGATGAACTCATTCAATATACCGTGTCAGTTTGCACATGTGAAAATGGAGGGAAAATCTACAGGGGAGAGTATATTTCATTAGATAAGAGGTCACTTTATTTCTGGAGATCTCCCATCAGATGCAAATTAAACAAAGGGTTTGTTGGCTTTGGGTTATAGAAATTTGACTACTCACAAACTTCTCTCAAAGTTTGAACTGTAATTTATGTATTTTACAGTAGCATACAATTGCCAATGGATTGTCTCATAAATGTCAGTGCAATCTGTGTATGCTGGACTGGTAATCTGGCATACCGGGCATTTTCCCGGGCCGATCAGGGGCAGACTGGCCATAGGGAGAACCGAGCAGGCCAGTGGGTCGGCCGCGAAACGTGAATGTGCCGCGATTAAGCTTGAATGAGCCACCATGTTATGCAGAACGGACCACAAAAAGGCGCCGCGATAAGGACAGCTGATGAGAACTGTGTCTCTGAATTGCTTAATTATTTTAATTGCATAAAAAAAAGTTGTTATTCTAAATTTTTATAAATTATACACAGAAAGTGAGCATTTCTAATATGCCCTTTACACTAGTTTAAACATGTCTGACTGCCATTGCAATCTTGTATACAACAAACTCAAAATATTTTGTAAATATAATATTTTGATGCAGTGGGAGTACACCCAAATGGAATAATTGACACTGTTCACAAGTTAATCGTGGCACCTGTAATTGTAAACTTGATTATTGTTTCAATTAAAGTTGAAGTCAGAAGTTTACACACACTTTGGTTTAAATCTTTAAAACTCTTTTTTTTTTTAACCACTCCACAGATTCAATATTAACAAACTATAGTTTTGGCAAGTTGTTTAGGACATCTACTTGCATGACACGAGTAATTTTTCCAGCAATTGTTTACAGACAGATTGTTTCAC
Organism: Xyrauchen texanus; assembly: GCF_025860055.1. Classification (NCBI taxonomy): domain Eukaryota; kingdom Metazoa; phylum Chordata; class Actinopteri; order Cypriniformes; family Catostomidae; genus Xyrauchen; species Xyrauchen texanus. The sequence goes on from NC_068276.1 coordinate 60,923,752, forward strand.
TTTTAATTGACTATATCACAGTTCCAGTGGGTCAGAAGTTTACATACACTAAGTTAACTGTGCCTTTAAGCAGCTTGGAAAACTCCAGAAAATTATGTCAAGCCTAATTTAGCTTCTGATTGGCTAATTGGAGTCAACTGGATGTGTACCTGTGGATGTATTATAAGGCCAACCTTCAAACTCAGTGCCTCTTTCCTTGACATCATGGGAAAATCTAAAGAAATCAGCCAAGACCTCAGAAAAAACATTGTGGACCTCCTCATGTCTGGTTCATCCTTGGGAGCAATTTCCAAATGCATGAAGGTGCCACATTCATCTGTACAAACAATAGTACTCAAATATAAACACTATGGGACAATGCAGCATCATACCGCTCCGGAAGGAGGCGCATTCTGACTCCTAGAGATGAACATATTTGGTGCGAAAAGTGCAAATCAATCCCAGAACAACAGCAAAGGACCTTGTGAAGATGCTGGAGGAAACGGGTAGACAAGTATCTATATCCACAGTAAAACGAGACCTATATCGACATAACCTGAAAGGCTGCTCAGCAAGGAAGAATGACCATCGTTATGTTCGGAGGAAAAAGGGTGAAGCCGAAGAACACCATCCCAACTGTGAAGCATGGGGGTGCAGCATCATGTTGTGGGGGTGCTTTGCTGCCGGAGGGACTGGTGCACTTCACTAAATAGATGACATCATGGGGAAGGACACTTATGTGGATATATTGAAGCAACATCTCAAGACATCAAACAGGAAGTTAAAGCTCGGTCACAAATGGGTCTTCCAAATGGACAATGACCCCAAGCACACCTCCAAAGTTGTGGCAAAATGGCTTTAGGACAAAGTCAAGGTATTGGAGTGGCCGTCACAAAGCCGTGACCTCAATCCGATGAACTGAACTGAAAAAGCGTGTGTGAGCAAGGAGGCCAACAAACCTGACTCAGTTACACCAGTTCTTATTGTGAGAAGCTTGTGGAAGGATACCCAAAAAATTTGACCCAAGATAAACAATTTGAAGTTCAAGTTTTTATGTTATAAGGGGGGGCGTGAACCAAAAATAATGTGTTCACTACATTTAGCTGATTATTATTTTATTTTCTTACCTTTAATGTAACAACAACTACCCATTTATAGTTTTGAGAAAAGTGTCTTAGCTGTTGGAAATAGTTATAATCAAAAGCATAAATATAATTAAACTGTGAAGAAAGCTGACATTAGCAATACTTTGATATCCGTAAATGATAAGTTATATGCTGCTCAGTTTGTGCAATGTATGTTATGAAATACTAAACACTAAACAGTGAATTTGTCCTGTTTTTGGCAAGCTTGACACAACATTTGGTTTGTCATTTGTACAAAAAAGTGTTGGGAACAGAACATTGGCTCAGAGAATCAGGCATGAGATGAGGTGTTGCATTTAAAAGTGCAAGACATTATTTATACGGTGTAGTCACTGAAAGAATGTCTATAAAACCAGAACAAATAACTTGATGCAAGATAGATTACATTTAGTGCACATTTGCTTCTCTAATAAGTTTATCTTGTTTTAAGGATATTTATTAGGGCTGTCGCCTAATATTTAATGCATTAATTCAGTGCGATTAATTATTAAAAAAAATAACACTTTAAAATAATTAACACATTCATGTAATCATGGGAGAAATTTAAGCTTGAAGTAGCACCTGTTTTCAGCAGGGGGCAGTAAGCAAACCCCCAGCTGTTTAGGCAGTGCTCAGGCTGCGTCCCAATTCACCTATTACACTATTGCCTTAAAGTGTACTATGATTCATTAATTATTCTTCAGTGTATTTAATTTACGATACCCTACAACGCGTCCTACCATATTGGAGAAGAAGCCGCACATTGTTGAATATCTCTCACGTGTTGTTTTGTGGGGAGAGCCACTGTTGTTTTGATAATGGGGCGGCTGTGGCTCAGGTGGTAGAGCGGGTCGACCAAGTGTCCTTGGGCAAGACACTGAACCCCAAGATGCTCCCAATGGCAGGTTAGCGCCTTGCATGGCAGCTCTGCCGCCATTTGGTGTGTGAGTGTGAATGAGTGTGTGAATGGGACACAGTGTAAAGTGCTTTGGTAACCTCTGAGGTTAAAAAAAGTGATAAATAAGTGCAGACCATTTACAATAAATGACAAAATTATAATGAGAATAGACAATTGTGTTAATTTGGTTCATTTTCTGTTTGTGATAACCCTTTTTTTTATCGATTTGGTGCTGAAACCTTTCCTTTAAGATTATGGGGGGGCAAGCCATTTTCTGGGTGGGGGTCACGGGTGTTGAGGTCACAAATATAATGTTCCTCTAATATTGTGAATATAGGCTCTGAATGCAATAATCTTCTGAATAAAGGCTTGAAATACAATAAAGGCCCAAAATTGTATCAACTTTGGTTTTAAAAGGCAAATGTATTTTTAAAGTTCACAAAGGACAAGACAAACACTGTCTGCATTACTAGCAAATTGCCTGTTTCAGTCATTGTGTCTTTCTTTTTTGTGCTGTCTCAAAGAAAAGATGAATATCATTTGAATTTCTTTTCATCACCGATGTGTCTGTAAATGACATGACATCAGCCAACTAGCAAAAAGAAAATACACAAAATGATTTACTGCTCTCAAGTTGTCCCTCATTGTGTTTTCCTCCCAGTAGAGTCTTAACACAAAATGTTCTTCAAGAATCCTAACGCTGCTCTTTTCCATTATGAACACTTCATATTGACCTCTGCTGTCAAGGTCCAAAGAGAGAAAAAAAATCATTATAGAAATACCATAAAAGTAGTCCATATAGCACATATCTGTTGCGTGTCCCCAGAAAGCTTGGAATAAAATGCACTTGTCATATGGACAGTAGTTATGATGTCTTCATACTGAACCTTTAATAGTGCTTTATAACATTTGTCCTTTCTGAAGCCTTGAACGTTCAAGTTCTGATCTGGGTGATAACGCTCTACTTTGTGTTATTGATCATTTTCAAAGACAATATCAAGTGAATGTTCTTAAAAAGGTACTTCAGAAACTTACCAGATAACACATGTATTCAATTCCTTTACAATACACACACATTCACCCTTTGCCTTGAGCCTGACATGCTGAAAATGGCTCCATTAATGTACAATATTTCAATCATAACAGTGGTCAAATATTGCATATTTAGTTAGATACATACTGTACATCTTATATGACACTCTTCACCCTGTCTCCAACTTTTTGTTTCTATAATCTTGGAGAAAGTGGTATTATTTCAACTACAGTCTTTTTTGTCTGATAACTCGATTCATGAAATATTCCAATCGGGTTTTAAAGCTCGTCACAGTACCGAATCTGCTCTCCTAAGAGTTTCGAATGACATCTTACTAACCCCTGACTCTGGGAAATCTATGGCTCTGTTAGATCTTAGCTCCGCCTTTGATTTGGTCGATCGCAATATTCTTCTTTCTCGATTGGAGTCATTTGAGGGCCTTCGGGGCACAGTGATGCAGTGGTTTCGTTCATACCTTACAAATAGGAGGTTTGCTGTCCGTCTTGGACATCATTCTTCCTCTGATTATCATCTAAGTTGTGGCGTTCCACAGGGCTCACTCCTTGGCCCTGTATTGTTTTCTCATTATATGCTTCCTCTGGGCTCCATATTTAACAGCTCTGGAGTAATTTTGCGCAATTAGTCATACAAATGCTTAAAATAGTAACAGCTTGTGGAAAGTTTCGCCATACCATTTACGATATATATATTTTTATGACGTGAATGAGCTGAGAAAATGTGATCTCCCCTACACGAACAGTTACAGCCATAGCGGGAAAAACAGTGATATAAGTCATGACTTCAAATTTGGCCAACCCAAACAACTTTTTCATTTACGATAAACTATCAACTTTAAATTCACTATGATTTCACTTTCAAAAACTGCGAGTGAAGCAAAAGAAAAGCAAATGCTCACTCCCATTTAACTGAGCCAATGGGATTTATTGTCCCTGAAAACTTTCCTGCTAAAACTGCTAATGGTTAAAATATTTCAGTGACGTATTTAATATATTTAAATATATATATATCAAGTTTACCTGTGGTGACCAGGACTCCAGTGCTGTGAGTCAACCAATGATATTGTGGCATTGAAAGAATTTATTGACACTTATATTCAAAAACCAAAAGGGTGGGAATAAAGAACCCATAATGCCCAATGCTTTTATGATGCTTGTGTGCTTTTGGAGCATTGACGGCCATAATCACGATCCACTCATCCATCAATCTCTTGTTTCATGGACGTTTGGGAATCAGACTACACCGGTCGCGCTTTGTCTCGCGCCGTGCATTTAGTAGCGGTGTTGCGGTCCTGAAAAACACTGTCTGAGTGTTTTATTCCTGTTTTCTTTAGCTGACACAGACAGTGTCACTGTGAAATTCACTGGGCAATTAGAGAATTTACCCACATTTGACACTTGGCAGATTTTCATTTCGGACCCTGGTGAAGACGGTATTAAATATGGAAAGCTATTCCTTTAAAAATGACCTAAAGCTGCCATAAACCTTCTTTTGTGAAAACTGTTTGAACAGACTCTTTCTTTAACCAGGTAACTGTAATTGGAAACTACATGTAGTCATTGTGAATGCTGCGATCTGCATTATTGATTAGAGCGTTGCACTGGCAGTAGTAACCATCCTTTTGTTGCCAGTGTAGGAGAGTGAGAATGTCAAAGAAAATTAAGGTAAGAAACTGCTCTGTTTCATCTGTAATGTGAACAAGTGTGGTATTTTTCTGCCCTTGAGCATGTGAGAAACTCAGTGTAGTGTGCATTTAAGGGATTGATCACACTGCACAAAACCAATTTGGTATTCAAATCCGATCATTACGACTGACTGTTCACAAACTTCATTTTATCAAGGGATGAAATCAGATCTGTTTGTTCAGTATGTCCATATCCATTGTATCTGCATTTGTTGCCATGGTAAAGACTTAATTCTTTACTGTTTAGTCAGTTCAACAGCATTAGATTTTCTCCTATAACAACTATGAGTATATTTCAGTGTGGAAAGTGAGAATGGAAAACTGTACATTTTCTCTCAGTTGATGATCATGATTTTGCAGCTGTGCTAAACTCACAAGGTGTTTGAGAGAACGTGGGGGCGTTCAATGTGTTATAGTATTGCAATATTTTTCCTCATGATCCAAATTCACGTTCCAAAAATCTGTATTATTAAAATTTTTCAACTCCTACAACAGTCCCTTTAATGCCGCAGTTATTATGCTTTAACGCTGATACAGAATGGAATTCCTTTGATGTCACCCACAATGCGGAAAAGTTGTTGACAGCATGAACACGTCGGAGACTAATCAAAATCCGCCTTCCTCTTTCTAATGCATTCATTTAAAAAAAAATAAAAAAATGTATCCACTTTTCTCCCCAATTTGGAATGCCCAATTCCCACTACTTAGTAGGTCCTCGTGGTGGCGCGGTTACTCGCCTCAATCTGGGTGGCGGAGGACAAGACTCAGTTGCCTCCGCTTCTGAGACCGCCAATCCTCGCAGATCTTATCATGTAACTCACTGTGCATGACACCGCGGAGACTCACAGCATGTGGAGACTCATGCTACTTTCCACGATCCACGCAGAACTAACCACACGCCCCATTGAGAGCGAGAACCACTAATCGCGACCACAAGGAGGTTACCCCTCGGTATGGACTGACTACATTGTTTTTTTTTTTAACTAATCCTTACTGGAACTGCATTTTTCTCTAACTATAGCCTCATCATTGCAAGACTAACTGCATTTTCCTGGAACTAATCTTTGCTGGACTAACTGCATATTTATGGAACTAATCCTTGCTGGACTAACAGCATTTTAATGGAATTAATCATTGCTGGGCTAACTGAATTTTTATGGAACTAATCATTGCTGGACTAAATGCATTTTTATGGAACTAATCCTTGCTGGACTAAATCCATTTTTATGGAACTAATTGTTGCTGGACTAAATCCATTTTTATGGAACTAATTGTTGCTGGACTAAATGCATTTTTATGGAACTAATCCTTGCTGGACTAAATCCATTTTTATGGAACTAATTGTTGCTGGACTAAATCCATTTTTATGGAACTAATTGTTGCTGGACTAACTCCATTTTTATGGAACTAATCATTGCTGGGCTATCTGCATTTTTAAGGAACTAATCCTTGCTGGACTAACTGCATTTTCCTGGAACTAATCTTTGCTGGACTAACTGCATATTTATGAGACTAATCCTTGCTGGACTAACTGCATTTTTATGGAACTAATCTTTGCTAGACTAACAGCATTTTAATGGAACTAATAATTTGCTGGACTAACAGCATTTTAATGGAACTAATCCTTGCTGGACTAACTGCATATTTATGGAACTAATCGTTGCTGGACTAACCGTATTTTTATGGAACTAATCATTGCTGGGCTAACTGAATTTTTATGGAACTAATCATTGCTGGGCTAACAGCATTTTTATGGAACTAATCATTGCTGGACTAAATGCATTTTTATGGAACTAATCGTTGCTGGACTAAATCCATTTTTATGGAACTAATTGTTGCTGGACTAAATCCATTTTTATGGAACTAATTGTTGCTGGACTAAATCCATTTTTATGGAACTAATTGTTGCTGGACTAACTCCATTTTTATGGAACTAATCATTGCTGGGCTATCTGCATTTTTATGGAACTAATCCTTGCTGGACTAACTGGATTTTTATGGAACTAATCCTTGCTGGGCTAACAGCATTTTTATGGAACTAATCCTTGCTGGGCTAACAGCATTTTTATGGAACTAATCATTGCTGGACTAACTCCATTTTTATGGAACTAATCGTTGCTGGACTAACTGCATTTTTATGGAACTAATCGTTGCTGGACTAACTCCATTGTTATGGAACTAATTGTTGCTGGACTAACTGCATTTTTATGGAACTAATCGTTGCTGGACTAACTCCATTTTTATGGAACTAATCATTGCTGGGCTAACTGAATTTTTATGGAACTAATTCCTTGCTGGACTAACTGCATTTTTATGGAACTAATCGTTGCTGGACTAACTGCATTTTTATGGAACTAATCCTTGCTGGACTAACTGCATTTTTATGGAACTAATCATTGCTGGGCTAACTGCATTTTTATGGAACTAATCCTTGCTGGACTAACAGCGTTTTTATGGAACTAATCATTGCTGGGCTAACTGCATTTTTATGGAACTAATTGTTTCTGGACTAACTGCATTTTCTGGAACTAATCCTTGCTGGACTAACTGCATTGTTATGGAACTAATCATTTGCTGGGCTTACTCAAATTTTATGGTACCATTTTATGTTCTGTGTGTGTTTTTGAATCTAATCTGGTGTGTCAGCCAGAACAAAATTTGCAAGGCTTAGATCAATACATACTGTAGTACAAATCTGGGTCAATAAATCCCTAATGTGTGTGTGTGTGTGTGTGTGAGAGAGAGAGAGAGAGAGCAATAGGGATGTCGTGATTATATGGTTTCACTATTAACTGTGATTAAAAAGGTCACGTTTAATTTAACCTCAAGAATTTAGAATCTACGGTTAAAACCGAGAAATGCTTTATTTATACGTGGCAAAAACAATATACATAATGTATAAATATATCATATAAAAGAGTTATTTATAAGATTTTGTAAGCCTATATATGAAAACTCTTGTGCCTGTGTGGGTACTGGAGCTGTTACTATAGTTACGGACGGTGGCCACGTGTGCTTTCAATTCACATGAAACCGGAGCTTAAACACACAAATTCCAAAATATAACAGAGGAATTCAATCTACCAGACTCATATTCATCAAAAAAGCAACTTAAATCGGCTGTTTGGGAGCATTTAAATGACTGACTGAAGACAATGGATGTAAATTATGCAGACAGAAGTCCACCTAGACTGCTGGGCGAAGTCCTCAACAGTGTCGCCGAAAAGTCCAATCTGGGAGATAGGAGCGTTGAGAAAGCGTGCTTTGTCGGCGTCCCTCATCTCGACCAGATTCAGCCACAGGTGGTGCTCCTGGACCACCAACGTGGACATCGCCTGCCTGAGTGCACTGGCCATGACCTTTGTTGCCCGGAGGGCGAGATCGGTTGCCGAGTGCAGCTTCTGCAGCACATCGGGATCAGGACTACACACATGCAGTTCTTTTAGTGCCTTGGCCTGGTGTACTTGCAGAAGGGGCACGGTATGGAGGGCGGAGGCAGCCTGTCCAGCAGCACTATAGGCTTTGGTCGCCAGAGACGACATAGTCCTACACGCCCTGGAGGGGAGCACTGGACAATCCCACCACGTGGCGGCGTTCTGCGGGCACAGGTGCATCACAACTGCCTTATCCACCTGAGGAACCTGTGTGTACCCGTTGGCCACCCCACCGTCGAGGATAGTGAGAGCAGACGAACCCAGAAGTCTGTTTCGGGCAGCAAAAGATGCCCGCCATGAACTCGTGAGTTCGTCATGTACCTTTTGGAAGAAAGGAACCGGTGGGGGGCAAGCATGGTGGTCAGCTCTGCATCGGCCTCAGACTAGGCAGGCAGACACGAAGGTGGCACCCCAGTGGAGTGCTCAGCGTCCGACATTGCCAGTGCGCTTTCCGATGCAGCAATCGAAGACTCATCCAGTTCGCGGGCTCCTTAAGAGACGTCAAGCTGGCCGTGAGGCATGCTGGTCTCATTTCGGAACCAGACAGGACCAAACGATTCTGTTTTTCTGTGCCACGTTTGTAAATGTACTATTAGATTACTAATATTTGGAATTGTACGAATGCTTGAAACTGCATAACTTTGATTTCACATTGCATGTGAACTGATCTGAGAGTGCCACCATGCACGTGCACACAGTTCAGCACATCACGGGGGGGAACGGGATTTTCTGTAGGGAATTACCCAGCGAAACCATACCCATTAAACTCCCCAAATCACCTCCAGTGCCAGCCGGGCCGGCCTCATACCCGTGGGTAGAAGGCGCAGCGTGGGGGTTGGCTGGAGGGGCTTTCCCCCATTTGAAGAAGGTAAGCCACGACTGCAAAGTTGCAGGGTCATATTCTCGCAATGAGAACATGAGCCATCCACAAACGCTGTGATCACTGCCCCAACACGAGGCAGCGTGAATATCTGAATAAGAAAATATCTGAATGAATCCTGCATTCCAGTTCTCTTTTATACCCGTATGTCCGGGGGAGTGGCATGCAAATTCCACTCTATAATTTTCATTGGCCTTTTCTCAAAGATCCGAGGTGATCGGAGCTCTCAAGATCGACACAGCGTTGAGTGAGTGACAGAAGGGGAACTCACACTGCGGCATCCTTTGTGAGCAAACACAGCTAGACTGCGTATTAAGTTTGTTGCAGTAACCATTTACATAACTGTTGGTACATTGCATTCTGTTCCTTAGTTTTAAGCTCATTTTGCCTTTCAGCACAAATCCTGCTTTTAGTATAGTGACCCTCAGTTTAGTATGTGAAATTTTATTTAAGATTTGCTGACTATACACTATTGTCAGACACTATGTCTGCTTGTATTTGTATAAACGTCTGTAGGTGAATCACTGTAGGTTAGCTTGGGAAGAGAATTCTGGGTAAAGTAACTTGCTTCGGGAGGGGAGAGGGGAATCAGCCATAACATAAAACCCACCTGCGTAATATTGTGTAGGTCCCCCTCGTGCCGCCAAAACAGCGCCAACCCACATCTCAGAATAGCAATGAAAATGCCAGGAGATCAGCAGTTACAAAAATACTCAAACCAGCCCATCTGGCACGAACATCCTTTTTTTTTTACCCATTCTGATGGTTGATGTGAACCTTAACTGAAGCTCCTGACCCGTATCTGCATGATTTTATACACTGCAGCCACACGATTGGCTGATTAGATAATCGCATGGATGATTGTTGGTGCAAGATGGACTGGTTTGAGTATTTCTGGGATTTTTACACACAAAAGTCTCTAGAATTTACTCCGAATGGTGCCAAAAACAAAAAAAACATCCACTGAGGGGCAGTTCTGTGGATGGGAATGTCTTGTTGATGGGAGAGGCAAACAGAGAATGGCCAGACTGGTTCGTACTGACAAAGTCTACAGTAACTCAGATAACCACTCTGTACAATTGTGGTGAGAAGAATATAATCTCTGAATGCTGTTCTGAGTTGCAGTTTGGCGCTGTTTTGACAGCACAATGGGGACCTACAAAATACTAGGCAGGTGGTTTTAATGTTGTGGCTGATCGGTGTAGTTAAGCTCCTCCAAACAACTCAAGCCCACCAGAGCGGGACGGAAGGAAGCACCCCCCTCTTCTGGGACTGTTTATAGAGTGACTGGGTGGAGTACCACTCCCTCACACACACATATATACATAAACACAGACACACGTTCATAGACATGTACCACTCTACCAGCGAGGAGTCTGATGTGGTGAGTACGGAATATACTTTACATTTCATGAAAGATTACAGCTCCTTTCTGGAATTTTCTGGAGATTTTGTGGGTGGGAATAACTGATTTCCTGAAGTTTTCTTAACTTTTCTCCCCCAAAAGAGTCTTGCTTTGATGTATGTTGTGTAAAAGAGTCTTTTATGTATGCTTGGAAACCCGTGATTGTATTAGCTGTGCAAATTTGTTGTTAACATCTGCGATAACATCTGGAATAGACTAGTGTGCATGCTAGCTTTCTCAGGCCATAGCACACTAATATATTGAGCAGAGAGTGAAATCTTAAGGTTTTGAACATGTTGGCATTTATTACGTTTTTCTACATCTAGTCTTTTTCTGTTAAGCTATACAACTTGTTTTGGTATGATAAAACTCTTCATAGAAAATCTCAGAAGACTTTTGTGTAATTTCTGTAATGCTAATCTTTCAATCAGCATTTCTGTATTACAAATATACAATAGGCTTTTACAGGCAAGAACAGGCAACTTTTAGAAATATTAGAAAATGTAGTTTATATATTATTTTAAGCATACTACATTTTAATTCAGTGACCTGATTCTGTTGATACGGTACAAATACATTTCTTTATCAGTATTTTTGTCTTGTTTTCCAGTAAAAATATCTAAACAAGATACATTTACTTAGATTTTAAGACTTGTTTTCAGGGAATCTGATCTCACTGGCAAATAGTTTGTTCTTGTTTTACTTTTTACATGCTTAATTTGGTTATAAAATAGTTATCATATCAGTTTTAAAATTAGGTTGTTCAATATCTGCAGTGTGCTTGATTGAAGGCCTGTCATTGATCCTAGCATGATATTATGTATACTGTATGTGGATGTTAACTAGTTACTAGTGTAGAACATAGTTACTAGTAATGTTATCTAACATCTAAATATCTATTATACTTGCAGATTTTAAATAATTTTAAAGAAAAGATGTTGGGCAGGACGTCTTGTGTTATATGGCGTGTATCTTTAATTGGCATCTGTGTAAATTGTGAATGTATTGTCTGCTCCATCATATCGATTTTTGTAATTGGAGTGTTGAGGGTTACACTTTATTTTGATGTTCCCAAGTAGATATTTAACTGACATTAACTGACTTGTTATAGCAAGTAAACATTGTTTCAACAAACATTCAGTAGACTATCAGTAGCCTGTATAACAGCAGCAAAATAACAGCTTATCGACTGACTTGCTATAGCTAGTAAACAGTGTTTCAACAAACATATGTTTATAGTCTATATAGATATAGTCTACTGAATGTTTGTTGAAACACTATTTACAAGCTATAGCATGCCAGTCGATAAGCTGTTATTTTGCTGCTGTTTTACAGGCTATAGATAGTCTACTGAATATTTGATGAAACACTGTTTACTAGCTATAGCAAGCCAGTTGATAAGCTGTTATTTTGCTGCTGTTATACAGGCTATTGATAGTCTACTGAATATTTGTTGAAACACTGTTTACTAGCTATAGCAAGCCAGTCGATAAGCTGTAATTTTGCTGCTGTTATACAGGCTATTGATAGTCTACTGAATATTTGTTGAAACACTGTTTACTAGCTATAGCAAGCCAGTTGGTAAGTCACTTATAGTCAGTTAAATAGTCACATATAGTCAGTTAAATGTCTAAATGTGACCATCAAAATAAACTTTTACCATGTTGAGTAGTTTGAGGTTGGATGGACCAAAGTCACCTTGAGGACAAAAACAGAGATGACTCTACATAACAATTAAAACAGCGTCATATGTATAGTGAGATGAAGGTGAAGGAAAGATGGCAATAAATAAATAAAATACAAAATCACTACTAATTACTAGTGTGCATAGTATGTATAGGCAAAGGTGGCATTTTTACAGTGTGCATTTACTCTTTGTGATGTAATCGATAACTGATTATCCACATTGACATCTGTTCTAATTTAAGCCACAAAGACTGGAACATGATCTCTAGCCACTTTTCAGAGTGGATCTGTGTGTGTGTGTGTGTGTGTGTGTGACCTCAGAAAAACGTTAAGTCGCCTTTGGGCACCTCTGTCCCTTTTTGTGTCTGTGAAAGAGACAGCAAATCAATCCTAATGCACTTTCGATGTAAGTCAGCAAACATACTACTAATGTGTTTCGCATTAGTCTCTATGCACTTTGTATGTTAAATTAAAAGGGGTAAAATGATACTTAGAGACATTCAGGATGACATTCAGTACTCAGTAAATCCAATACAATATTGATTCCCCAGCAAGAGCTACTGTAGCAGAGATTGCTATTAGAGATTAAATTAATATTTGTGCACTCGATGTCATTCCTCAGCATACATTGTCTATCATGAATTACAGTAATTCCCTCCAGTGAATTATGCAGTGTTGTCAGTTCTCACCAGAACACGATGGACCCTATTTTATGAGCATTAAGCGCAGCGCTATGTGATAAATCACAAGAGCAAAGCCATAAAATTTCTGTATTTTCTTGAAATCGTGCAGTAAATCCAGGTACACGTTGGTTTGGTGAAATTGCGCGTGCAATGCACTAATGGGCTGGATATTTCTATGAAAGTGACATGCTCCTTTTATACGCACGCAAAATGTGGTTCTCATCAGGATTTGATGTCGACTCCATTCAATTATGGAGAATATAAGTATTATTTATCATATTGATCAAGTGGCACACAAATCAAGGCTCAGAAGAGCAGAGTTCGTGGGATCTCCTGGAGTAAAGTCGCACGGTATTACCTAAGCGGAAGGAAAGGGCGCTATGTGCAAGCGGTCCACCCGGTCAGTTTGTCAGCGTGTACAGAGTTCTACTAACTTGGACCAGAGAAAACACGGGACGAAACCGACTCAACCCTGAGATTGTAAAATCTCGCAAAGGTATTGGGTGCTGCCCAACCCGCTGCTCTGCATATGTCTGCTAGGGAAGTGCCCCTGGCCAGTGCCCATGAGGATGCAACACTTCTTGTTGAGTGTGCTCGGACTCGCAAGTGGGGGGCACGGCTTGGGTGCAATAGGCCAACGTAATAGCGTCCACTACCCAGTGGGAAAGCCTCTGTTTGGAGACAGCGTTCCCTTTCTGCTGTCCACCAAAGCAGACAAAGAGCTGCTCAGAACATCTAAAGCTCTGCATGCGGTCCAAGTAGATATGCAAAGTAATGAAGGGGCTGGGCCTGCCTCCTCCCGGGGCAGTGCTTGCAGGCTCACTACCTGGTCCCTGAAGGGAGTGGGAACGTAGCCCGGTCACGGTCTTAGAATCACGTGAGTGTCTGCCGGACAGTCTGGCAGACGGGGCATGGCCCGCGCTGGAGGTGCGGCGGGACATGATGTGAGATATGACCTCTGTCTGCTATTTCACCACTGAGAACTTCTGGGCGAAGTCCTCTACAATGTCGCCAAAAAGGCAGAACTGGGAGACAGGTGCGTCGAGGAAGACCATGTTCACCCACAGATGTCGTTCCTAAACCACGAGAATGGCCATCGCCTGCCCGAGTGACCGCGCTGTGACCTTCGTGGCCCTGAGGGCAAGGTCGGTCGCTGAGCGCAATTCCTGCAGCATGTCGGGATCAGGACTACCCAAGTGCAGATCTTTAAGAGCCTTGGCCTGGTGGACTTGCAGGAGGGCCATGGCATGCAGGGCAGAAGCGGCCTGTCTGGTGGCACTGTAGGCTTTGGAGGTCAATGAAGACTTCATCCTACAGGCCTTGGACGGGAGCACAGGTGGATCGCAACTGCTCTGTCCACCTGGGGAACCGCCGTGTACCCGTGGGCCACTCCGCCGTCGAGGATAGTGAGAGCAGATGAGCGAGAGGCACGGTGACGGGTGGAGAAGGGTGTTCTCCACGAAATCGTCAGCTCATCATGCACTTCTGGGAAGAAAGGAACCCGAGGAACCAATCATCCAGCCGTGACGGCTGTGGGGAGGACGGAGGGTTCCAGTCCAGCCCCACGCTAACGACGGCCCGGGCAAGCAAGTCGGGCATCTGTGCTGGCCCGAAGGCGGCATCCGCGTCAGGCGCCGGACCACTCTCCGATGCAGTGGCGAGCGCATCCGGCTCGGGGGCCTCAGAGGATAGGCAGGCTGGCCTTGAGGCAGGCTGCTGTTACCTCGAACACATTTAGACAAGCGTGTCGGGGGGCGGGTGGTTTGCGGGGACGTACCCGGCGGAACCGCATCCGCTGCCATCCCCAGTTCGCCGCCATCGCCAGCTGGGTCGTCCACAATCCCGTGGGAAGAAGGATGACGCAGGGGGCTTCTGAGGAAGGAAAGCCGCGACAGCAACATTGCCATGGTCATGTTCTCGCAATGAGAACATGAGCCATCCACAAAAGCTGCCTTGGTGTGATCGCTGCCCAGACACATGAGAGAGCGCCTGTGGCCATCAGGAGTGGAGAGCACTCTTCCGCATCCAGGAACTACACAGGGGCCGAAGGGCATCTTTATAAAGACGCATCCTGAAAAGGACGTTTAACGCCGCTGTGTATTGCTCTTTTAGAGAAAATAATCTTTTAATGAAAATGTCTCTTTCACTGCGCTGTCAAAGCAACCAGGGGCAAAGCTGCACTGCCGTGCAGAGAAGGAGAAAGCTGCTGATATGCGCCGTAGATCCAACAGCAATCGCGCTCAGAGATGGGTGGAACAGTGTGTGACTCGCAGCTCGCTGCATACACAACCAGTCGGCTCTAAAGAAAATTTCTGAGTGAAACAGATGCATTTCCCTCCCTTTATACCCGTATGTCTGGGCGCAGGACCTGCAGATTCTGTCTGCCAATTTTTCATTGGCCTTTTCTCATAGTTCAGAGATGCAAAAGGCTCTCAAGAGAGACCCTAGTGTCGCTTCTTCGACACAGCGTTGAAGTGAGCGACAGACGGGGAACTCCCTGTATATAAGTACCTCCCTGAATCCAAAAATGTTACCCTCTCCAACTTCTTCCACCGGCCTCTTTTGCAGTGACTTAAAAATCACTCTAAGACAACAGGTAGAACAATATTAATACAAATTAGAATATAAACATAGTAATAATAATTAAAAAATAAATCATGACCTCTAGAAAGTTTAATACAAATCTCATAAATTTTTGTTTCATAAAACGGCTACAACATTGATCGTCAGGGACAGAGAGTTTGGACATTAACTTTATTACCAACCGCTGGTGGAATCTCCAAACTGCAAATGCAGGAACTGATTTCAGACTTTGCCCTGAGAACAGAAGTAATATGTCTCAGCACAATGACCAATTTCTCAGGAAAATAGCAAATTGCGCTTTGTGCCACCTTATTAACATACAATACACCCACAGATAGTCAAAACACTCCCACACGTGCCCACTTGCACTGGCACGAAAATTGGGCTTATAATTAGTGCTCTCACCAAAATTGGTAGATGTAGTACTGTGCATGGCGTGCTCAAGAAAATAGAGCCTGATGTCCGTGAATGTGGGGAAGATTCACCAAAAAGTTGCGCCACTTTTGCGCATGGTATTGCAGCGCAAAAACATGCATCTTATTCACGAACCACCCACAATCTATTTTAACAGGCGCAATAAGCACTGAAATTGCGCTGCGTCTTGTGTATTTAAATGACATCATTGTCATTATTTTTCGTGCAAATCCACCTCTTTCTATGTAAAGTAGGCTCATTGTAGATTGTGCTTCATTCGCAAAAATTGCCTGGCACAATTTAGATCGTGCTACTACCACGAATTAAAGTAGGCGGTAAACATTTTATTCAAAAAGAGATGTTTGTGAACATTTTCAACCCATCATATCAGCAAAAAGTTATCCAATAGTGATCAAATGATGGAGAAGAGCATCATAGTCTGGCATATATCCAGATGCACGGTGTAGTCAAGCGTAATTTCTGCATGTTTAAGGGACAATTTAGGTGTCTGAATCACAGTGATGATGTAGCCTGCAGTCCCGGCAGGGTGTCAAATAAGGTGGTCTGCGGCATCCTCCGCTATATAGCACTCAGAATCGGCCCGCAAATTTGCGTTTTGCACACTCCAGTGTTTACTCTGGGAAAGGAAGGAGGTATTGCCCCAAGTGAAGGAGTTCAAGTACCTCGGGATCTTGTTCACGAGTGACGGGACAATGGAGCGGGAGGTTGGCTGGAGAATCGGGGCAGCGGGGGCGGTACTGCACTCGCTCTATCGCACCGTTGTCAAGAAAAGAGAGCTGAGCCGGAAGGCAAAGCTCTCGATCTACCGGTCAATTTTCGTTCCTACCCTCACCTATGGTCACGGAGGCTGGGTCATGATCGAAAGAACTAGGTCGCGGGTACAAGCGGGCGAAATGGGTTTCCTCAGAAGTGTGGCGGGCTCCTCCCTTAGAGATAGGGTGAGGAACTCAGTCATCCGTGAGGAGCTCGGAGTAGAGCCGCTGCTCCTTTGTGTCGATAGGAGCCAGTTGAGGTGGTTTGGGCATCTGATAAGGACACCTATGGAGGTGTTTCAGGCACGTCCAGCTGGGAGGAGGCCTCGGGGAAGACCCAGGACTAGGTGGAGAGAGTCCCCCAGTCAGAGCTGGTTAATGTGGCTCGGGAAAGGGAAGTTTGGGGCCCCCTGCTGGAGCTGCTGCCCCCGTGGCCTGACTTCGGATAAGCAGTTGAATGGATGGATGGATGGATGGATGGACACTTTTTTTGGCGCATTTGCGCTGTTGGCTGATCTGCATAATTTGTTTAGAGAATGGGCCGCTAAACCAGTGCAGAGACTGCTTGATTATAAATAATAAATAATGAAAGACTGTGGGGAGTTCTAGGTCTCTGAAATGTCAAACACAAGGAATAAACTATCTCTGAATACCCTTTATGTATAATTGTCTGTACAGTATAAAAACAGGGAAAGCAGACTTTTCTCCTGAGACAAAAGCACAAGTGACATTCCTGGAACGCTCCTTCTGTGCTGCAAGATAGTGGCTCGGAACGTGAAAGAATTTAGAGAGTCACAGAAAATCTGTTATCAAAGTGAAATCAAAAACATGCTTTTGATTGACAGCGAATCCTAGATATTGTTGGTGAAAGACACATTGAAGTTTTAAGGGCCGTTCAAACCTAACTTGTCTTTGACCATTATGTGTCCAGCTGTTTTTTTCAGCATCTCGTGCAGGAGCGCCACGTTTTTTAGATGTTGCGTCAGGTAAACAAATGAGCATTAACTTGCAAAAGCGTCTCTAGACACCTGCATTCTTTTAGGGGCTGTTCACACTGAATGTGTTTTTGTGTCTGTATGTGCTCTACTTCCATTGTTTTTCTATGCAAACATGTGCTAGACCATTGGTTCTCAACCTTTTTCTGATGAACACCCCCCTACTTCATTCCCTTACCCCATAAGCATACACACCAGTTCAGAAGAGAATGAGTCAGTGGTTGTTTCTAGATGGGACTGTTGGGTTTGGGAACGTTTCATACACCGCTTTTACACACATTTACATTATGATTGTGTTTGTCTCACAGAAACTCTACACCTATCCCCACCCCTAAACCTAACCCTCACCTTCATAACAGCAAATGCGACTCTTGTGAGACTTTCCCAACCGGACATTTCCCTTCGAGACACGACCAGAGTCAGGTTCCCTACTGTTTTGACCAAAAACTGTCCCGTGGGCGGAAGGTAAATGACTCTGATCGTGTCGTTAAAACTGTTCTTTCATTCTTTCCCTCTTGTTCTTTCGTTCTCATTCGTTTTATTTCATTCTCGTTCATTCTTTCTTTTGTTCTTTTTAATTATTTTGTTCTTGTATCTTTTGTTCTCATTTACTCCTTTGTTCTTTCATTCCTTCTGTTGTTCATTAATTCTTTGTCAATTTTCATTCTTTCTGCTGTTCTTTCTGATGATATTTCATTCTTTCAGTCTTTTTTCATTCTTTCTGTTGTTCTTTCATTCTTTGTCTTTTTCATTCTTTCTGCCATTCTTTCATTCTTTCTGTCGTTCTTTCATTCTTTCTGTCGTTCTTTCATTCTTTCTGTCGTTCTTTTGTTCTTTCTGTCGTTCTTTCTGTCGTTCTTTCATTCTTTCTGTCGTTCTTTCTGATGATTTTTCATTCTTTCATTCTTTGTCATTCTTTCATTCTTTCTGTCGTTCTTTCATTCTTTCTGTCGTTCTTTCTGATGATTTTTCATTCTTTCATTCTTTGTCATTCTTTCTGTCGTTCTTTCATTCTTTCTGTCTTTTTCATTCTTTCATTCTTTCTGTCGTTCTTTCATTTTTCTGTCTTTTTCATTCTTTCGTTCTTTCTGTCGTTCTTTCGTTCTTTCTGTCTTTTTCATTCTTTCGTTCTTTCTGTCGTTCTTTCGTTCTTTCTGTCGTTCTTTCTGATGATTTTTCATTCTTTGTCATTCTTTCATTCTTTCTGTCTTTTTCATTCTTTCTGCCATTCTTTCATTCTTTCTGTCGTTCTTTTGTTCTTTCTGTCGTTCTTTCGTTCTTTCTGTCGTTCTTTCATTCTTTCTGTCGTTCTTTCTGTTGTTCTTTCATTCTTTGTCTTTTTCATTCTTTCTGCCATTCTTTCATTCTTTCTGTCGTTCTTTCATTCTTTCTGTCGTTCTTTCATTCTTTCTGTCGTTCTTTTGTTCTTTCTGTCGTTCTTTCGTTCTTTCTGTCGTTCTTTCATTCTTTCTGTCGTTCTTTCTGATGATTTTTCATTCTTTCATTCTTTGTCATTCTTTCATTCTTTCTGTCGTTCTTTCATTCTTTCTGTCGTTCTTTCTGATGATTTTTCATTCTTTCATTCTTTGTCATTCTTTCTGTCGTTCTTTCATTCTTTCTGTCTTTTTCATTCTTTCATTCTTTCTGTCGTTCTTTCATTTTTCTGTCTTTTTCATTCTTTCGTTCTTTCTGTCGTTCTTTCGTTCTTTCTGTCGTTCTTTCTGATGATTTTTCATTCTTTGTCATTCTTTCATTCTTTCTGTCTTTTTCATTCTTTCTGCCTTTCTTTCATTCTTTCTGTCGTTCTTTTGTTCTTTCTGTCGTTCTTTCATTCTTTCTGTCGTTCTTTCATTCTTTCTGTCGTTCTTTCTGATGATTTTTCATTCTTTCATTCTTTGTCATTCTTTCTGTCGTTCTTTCAGTTTTCTGTCTTTTTCATTCTTTCATTCTTTCTGTCCTTCTGTCCTTCTTTCTGATGATTTTTCATTCTATTTTTCATTCTTTCATTCTTTCTGTCTTTTTCATTCTTTTTTCATTCTTTCATTCTTTCTGTCGTTCTTTCATTTTTCTGTCTTTTTCATTCTTTTTTCATTCTTTCATTCTTTCTGTCGTTCTTTCTGATGATTTTTCATTCTATTTTTCATTCTTTCATTCTTTCTGTCTTTTTCATTCTTTTTTCATTCTTTCATTCTTTCTGTCGTTCTTTCATTTTTCTGTCTTTTTCATTCTTTTTTCATTCTTTCATTCTTTCTGTCGTTCTTTCATTCTTTCTGATGATTTTTCATTCTTTTTTCATTCTTTCTGTCATTCTTTCATTCTTTCTGTCGTTCTTTCATTCTTTCTGATGATTTTTCATTCTTTTTTCATTCTTTCTGTCATTCTTTCATTCTTTCTGTCGTTCTTTCATTCTTTCTGATGATTTTTCATTCTTTTTTTCATTCTTTCTGTCATTCTTTCATTCTTTCTGTCGTTCTTTCATTTTTCTGTCTTTTTCATTCTTTTTTCATTCTTTCATTCTTTCTGTCGTTCTTT
Source organism: Xyrauchen texanus (assembly GCF_025860055.1). NCBI lineage: Eukaryota > Metazoa > Chordata > Actinopteri > Cypriniformes > Catostomidae > Xyrauchen > Xyrauchen texanus. The sequence continues at coordinate 60,943,873 of NC_068276.1, forward strand.
CATTTTTCTGTCTTTTTCATTGTTTTTTCACTCTTTCTGTCGTTCTTTCATTCTTTCTGATGATTTTTCATTCTTTTTTTCATTCTTTCATTCTTTCTGTCTTTTTCATTCTTTTTTCATTCTTTCTGTCGTTCTTTCATTCTTTCTGATGATTTTTCATTCTTTTTTTCATTCTTTCATTCTTTGTCTTTTTCATTCTTTTTTCATTCTTTTTTTCATTCTTTCTGTCGTTCTTTCATTCTTTCTGATGATTTTTCATTCTTTTTTTCATTCTTTCATTCTTTCTGTCTTTTTCATTCTTTTTTCATTCTTTTTTTCATTCTTTCTGTCGTTCTTTCATTCTTTCTGATGATTTTTCATTCTTTTTTTCATTCTTTCATTCTTTCTGTCTTTTTCATTCTTTTTTCATTCTTTTTTTCATACTTTCATTCTTTCTGTCTTTTTCATTCTTTTTTCATTCTTTTTTTCATTCTTTCTGTCGTTCTTTCATTCTTTCTGATGATTTTTCATTCTTTTTTTCATTCTTTCATTCTTTCTGTCTTTTTCATTCTTTTTTTCATTCTTTCTGCCGTTCTTTCATTCTTTCTGATGATTTTTCATTCTTTTTTTCATTCTTTCATTCTTTCTGCCGTTCTTTCATTCTTTCTGATGATTTTTCATTCTTTTTTTCATTCTTTCATTCTTTCTGTCTTTTTCATTCTTTCTGTCATTTATTCATTCTGTCGTTCTTTTTTCATTCTTTTGTTGTTCTTTCATTCTTTCTGTCTTTTTCATTCTTTCTGTCATTTATTCATTCTGTCGTTCTTTTTTCATTCTTTTGTTGTTCTTTCATTCTTTGTTTTGTTTCATTCTTTCTGTCTTTAGTTCTTTCTGTCGTTCTTTCATTCTTTCTGTCATTTATTCATTCTTTATGGCGCTTTTGTTGTTTCTGTCCTTTTTCTTTCGGTCTTTCTATCAATCTTTGTCTCTCTTTTTCTCATGCACACACACAAGCACAGTCACAGAGGTATTAATCTCAGCAGAGAAGCGCAGATGGAGAGATGGTGAAGAGGAATGTAGAGACAGCGACAGCTGGGGAGGAGGGGAGGGAGAGAGAGATAGCATGAGAGAGAGAGAGAGAGAGAGAGCTGAGTAAGAGTGAAGGTGCAGAGAGAAAGCAAATCAGAAGAGCTAATATAGACTGCAGACTCCGATCAAGACTGCAGAGCTCACAGAAGACTGTACACACGATTGCCTGATGTTTAGCAACACCATGTTTACCCAGAAGGACCAAAACTGACACATAGGGAACAAAGTGGGAGCCAATCTCTGCAGCACCTGAGAGACACAGAGACCGCAGCAGTGTTGCTAGCATCTTTAGCATCAGCGGAGCGCCGGGCTCTGGGGAGCGGGGAAGGGCTCTCCGTCGAGGAGCATGGCAGACGGGCATGCTGGCATGGCTGCAGCAGGGTGGACTGGAAAATGATACCAGGAGAAAATACGTAACCAACAAAATCTGCACTGACTGCCGCGGCCATCATTCACTATGCGCAGGGAGCAAGAGCAAGTACATGCACGTGGAATTGCACGCCATTGTCAACAACGCAACAGCGAAACTCTCCGTGCCCACAGCAGCAGCACAGCTAGTATTGTTACCATTAGCTCGAGCAATAGCGGAGATATTAGGTAGCATCTCATGGAGGTTATATTATAGTTATAGTAAACGATATTTAAGATTAAAGAAAATAGTGCATCCTAAACAACGGCTGTTGCACGTTTAAGTGCCTCTGTCTGCATTCAGATATCCAACAAGAACTTTTTGCACTCATATGTTGTTTTCAATGCAACTTTTTTAGCTTTCTTTTGCGATAATGTCCTTATTGACTCTAGCAGATGTCCTAAAGTTTGTCTGACATTTGCCCATGATATAGTAGATGCCGTTAGTAGTAGGTATATGATTGGTGAGAGAGTTCATTGAAGTTTGTGGTTGGTATGGTGAGGAGAGCAAATGCTCTAACTGGATTGGCTGATGAAGGCCTCATGGATTCGACTTCTGAAACGAGCAACAGGGACTCGAGACAAGAACGACGTTGCTGTAAGAAGCTATGCATCTTACTATAAACAAGTACAAGTGTGTGTGCGTGTGTGAGTGACTGCACGTTCCTGTGTTGTGTATAAGAAGGGACATTGTGTTGCAGGTTGACAGTAAATACACATGCAAGTATGTAATCGAATAGCTGTTCTTGAATGATAAATATGAACTATGAACAGACATTCTGTTGACATGGGCACAAGATAAACACACTGTAATTCTGTGTTTGTATTACTTGTAATAATATAAATGTTATAAACTTAGAAACATAAATGATGATATTATATAAGTTGTGTAGCTGTGGGGTGTTTGTGAACTGTATGTGTGTCGTAGTTGATCAGGTGTTAAAGATGATTTTAACACACTGTGGAAAAAATCACTGAGATAAAGACTGCAGTACAGGAGCCACAGGGTGTGTGTGTGAGAGTGTGTGTGTGTGTTTGTGTCTTATGTGTGTGAGTGAGTGTGTGTGTGTGTTTGTTTGTGTCTTATGTGTGTGAGTGAGTGAGTGAGTGTGTGTGTGTGTGTGTGTGTTTGTGTCTTATGTGTGTGAGTTAGTGTGTGTGTGTGTGTTTGTGTCTTACGTGTGTGAGTGAGTGTGTGTGTTTGTTTGTGTCTTATGTGTGTGTGTGTGTGTGTGTGTGTTTGTGTCTTACGTGTGTGAGTGAGTGTGTGTGTGTGTTTGTGTCTTACGTGTGTGAGTGTGTGTGTGTGTGTGTTTGTGTCTTACGTCTGTGAGTGAGTGTGTGTGTTTGTTTGTGTCTTATGTGTGTGTGTGTGTGTGTGTGTGTGTGTGTGTGTTTGTGTCTTACGTGTGTGAATGTGTGTGTGTGTGTGTGTGTGTGTGTTTGTGTCTTATATGTGTGAGTGTGTGTGTGTGTTTGTGTCTTAGTTGTGTGTAAGTTTGTGTCTTATGTGTGTGAGTGTGTGTGTGTGTGTGTTTGTGTCATGTGTATGTGTCTTATGTGTGCGAGTGTGTGTTTGTGTCTTGTGTGTGTGTGTGAAATTGTGTTTGTTTCCTATGTGAGTGTGTGTGTGTGTTTGTTTCCTATGTGAGTGTGTGTGTGTGTGTGTTTGTTTCCTATGTGAGTGTGTGTGTGTGTTTGTTTCCTATGTGAGTGTGTGTGTGTGTGTGTGCGAGTGAGTTTGTTTCTTATGTGTGTTTGTGTGTGCATGAGAGAGAGAGAGAGAGAGAGAGAGAGAGAGAGAGAGAGAGAGAGATTGATAGTGTGGTTGTGTTTGATGTGGTCAATACTATACACAAGCACTTTTTATTCTTTAGCTTACTTGCACATGTTCTTACTTTCATTCTCTTCTTTATTTTCCTTATTTGTTCCTGCTTTTTCCTTCAACTTCCTTCCTTCCTTACATTATTCCCTCTCCTTCCTACACTTCCTTAATTCTTTTTCCTTCCTTCTTGCTCAAAATTAAACCGATTAGAAAAACTGTGCTTTTTACAGTAAAGTGTACTTTTACTGTGTTTACTGTTAAAAAGAGAGAAAATGCTAGAAAAAGCCAGACATTAAGAGATCCTCAAACCTTTCAGAGAGGAACAATCCTGCAAACACTGCTGTTTGTCAGATGTACACTATGACTTCTTAAAGGTGTTGGCAGTACAGTTTGCTGTGGTCATTTACTGTGGCGCTAATGCTAATGCCAAACACATCCTTCATGTTTATGCCAATGAAAAAAAAGAACTTTGTGTGAATATCTTTCTTTTATGAATTTTGTTTTTACTTTGTGTGCTAATTTATTTTACCATAGTTTTCAGTCAGCTTCACTGTCAATTGCGATGTTAGAGTGTGTTATGAAAAATAGTTGCATAATTACACCACCTGATTTCCCTGAAATGGTCTGCACTTATATAGCGCCTTTTTAACCTTAATGGTATTCAAAGTGCTTTACACTGTGACTCATTCACCCATCACACTTTCATACACCAATGATGGCAGAGGTGCTATGCAAGGTGCTAGTCTGCCGTTGGGAGCAACTTGGGGTTCAGTGTCTTGCCCAAGGACACTTTGGCATGTGGAGTCGTGTGGGCCGGGAATCGAACCACCAACCTTGCGATTAGTGGCCGACCCGCTCTACCACCTGAGCCACAGCCGCCCCCCTAAAAGTGGTCCTGGGGTTTATACTGACACCCATCAGCGTAGATGCAGCATCACTAATTACTAATAACACTGTAGAAGGATTTATGATGTCAACACATGCATTAGGAGTCACACAATATGTTTTTTTTAGGTCCGATACCGATAACGATTATTAGAAATCAAGGTGATTGATAACCGATATTTGGGGTCGATAAACATTTGCACAATTTTAGTGCAAAAAACACAAACTCCAACACAAAACGTCCTTTAAATGCCTACACTCTTCATGTAGCTTACTGATTAGCCTGTTTAGTCAAGTCTAAAAATGGCAATTGGATTTTATTCACAACGGAGGTGAAAGATTTTACACCAACAAAGTTGACGTTGCATTTGCTAAACCTCCAAATGTTGGTAAGTTAGCTACCACTATCAATGCCATAATCAGCTGTAACATGTAAAAACACCAACTCAAATTGGCGAGTACTTATCTCTGCCGCCCATCTACAGTATATTGCTGCTCACTGTATTTCTCCATTACAGTCTACTGTCGGTGAAATAACCATGTCTGCAGCTCTACTATGCGTCGTCTCATGTCACAGGCCAAGGAGAGAGACAACGTGTGCGTAGTGTGAAAGGGCATTAATAAAGCATGTTCGGTGCTAGAGAAAAATAAGATATAACGCTGAACGATCAGTGCTATCAACACCCCACACCGTTTGCTGTGTACGCAGCTCCGTAGATTTGTCACGCTTCTAACCTAAAGTGTAGAAACGGTGACATAGGGCAACCGTTGTCATGATGTCCGAGGACTGAGGTCCATATGGAACAAATCCGGATTCTGGACCCTTCAGTACTTCAGTATCTGCATTCTTCCCTTTGAAAACAGCTCATCCACTCTGATGCATCTTTCTCTTTCCTACCTCTCCCCCACGAATACGGAGTACAGGGTTGATTGGCCATTTACTCGTGACATATAGCCAATCCGATAACGCTGTTGCCGGGACATTGAGCAAGACTAAAGCTGCGTTCACGCTGCCAGCGACACGCAGCGACAAAACTACCTCATCTCATTTATTTTCAACGAGAGCTGGCGACTTCCGGCAACACGAGCGATGCCGACCGTTGGCGACCGGATGTGGGCATGTCCAACGATGCGGCAAAGTTGAGAATTTTTTTGAGAAAAGTTGAGAGCTCACGTGATCCATCCATCCATCTTCAACCGCTTATCCGAAGTCGGGTCGCAGGGGCAGCAACTCCAGGAGGGGGCCCCAAACTTCCCTATCCCGAGCCACATTAACCACCTCTGACTGGGGGACCCCGAGGCCTTCCCAGGCCAGTGTGGAGATGTAATCTCTCCACCAAATCCTGGGTCTTCCCTGAGGCCTCCTCCCAGCTGGACGTGCCTGAAACACCTTCCTAGGGAGGCGCCCAGGGGGCATCCTTACCAGATGCCCAAACCACCTCAACTGACTCCTTTCGATGCAAAGGAGCAGCGGCTCTACTCCGAGCTCCTCACGGATGACTGAGTTCCTCACCCTATCTCTAAGGGAGGAGCCCGCCACCCTTCTGAGGAAGCCCATTTCGCCCTGATTCTCCGGCCAACCTCCCCAAAGTACTTGAACTCCTTCACTTGGGGCAATACCTCCTTCCCTACCCGAGGTACGCACTCCATCGGTTTCCTACTGAGAACCATGGCCTCAGATTTAGAGGTGGTAATTCCTCATTAAACGTGATTCTAATATTTTAATAATAATATTAATAGTAAAGAAACAGTGCTGTTTAGACTCTCCAAACACACCACTAGCGACATGCAGTGACAAAGTAGCTGGCAGTGTGAACGCAGCTTAAAGCAGTAACCTTTCAGAGAGAGGCAGTGGCATCAGAACCAATGGAGCACATTTTAAAACTGAATCACATCAGACAAAATAACGATTCCGAAGATTAGAAAAACATATAATATCGGATCCAACATATATGATAATAATGATGTCTCTGTGCTCTTGCCATAGGGTTCTGCAGACTCGTACACCAGTCGCCCATCTGACTCTGATGTTTCTCTGGAGGAAGATAAAGAGACGCAGCGCAGAGAAGCTGAAAGACAAGCTGTGGCCCAGATCGAGAAAGCCAAGGTCCATGTGCATGTCTCACTTACTTACTGTCTGTCTTTCTAGCTCTTCTGAATATATTCTAAAAATCAGTATAACCAGGTTTGTTCTTCATAAGCAGGTCAAACCAACTAAATTGGAAACGGATTGCTTTGATTTGTCAGTTCTCTCTCATTGCTAGAGTGTGTTTGCACATGTGGTTAGGCAGTTCTTCTTTAGTCTAATCTTCATGATACTGGCTGTTCACACTTTGAGATCTCACAGTGTCTGTTGACACTGAATCATGCAATGACTTACTCATCCACCCCAAACCTCTCACTCTCTCTAATTAAAACACACACACACACACACACACACACACACCTCTAGGGTTTGTCTGGATGTCACATATTCTTCTAAGGCTATTTTGTGTCATCTTTTTAAGAGCTTTCTCTGCTCCGAATCAGAGCAGATGTTTGGATCAAGGCGATGTATGAAACTTAAAATCACACATTCCCATTTGGCATTCTGTAATCTATTTTTATTCTTCTATATTTTCTCCTGTTATTGTTATGCTCTTTTTCACCTCTAGGGATGATAGCTATTTTTAGCACTCTGCATCAATCAGATTTTATAATACATTTATTGCACACATGAATATTAATGATAAAGTCAGATGTCCTGCGGCGAGCAGACAGAAAAAACACCCTCACCTCATCCGCTCATACAGATATAGATCTTTAATAACAACTAGGCCTATATTTGTACTTTTTCTGGAGGTGAGTGGTGCTTGTCCACGCTCTCTTCTATGATGCTATAGGTGTTCCTATGCCGTTGCTAAGGTGTAGTGGGTGTTTGCTAGGTGGTTGTTTACTGGTCCAAATGAAAAGAGCCCACCCTGAAGACTCTATGACATTCTGGTCTGCAGATATGGCTCGGTTCCCTTCTTTAGTGGAAGGCTTTAGGGTTTTTTCCCACCCATTTTAGTATATGGCAGGCAGGGCTGGACTGGTAATGTAGCATACCGGGCATTTTCCCGGTGGGCCGACGCACTTTGGGGCAGATCAGGGAAGGACTGGCCATCAGGAGAACCGAGGGGTCCGATGGGTCGGTCGCGATAAGCATAAATGAGCCGCTGCATTACACGTAACGGATCACAATATGGCGCCGCGATATGCAGACAGTGAACCCCCCCTCCGCTCAACAACTCTTGGCTCAACAACACACCCCCACCCCCCCACTTTTGGGATGGCTGGTCCCTTGTGCCTTGCCCCGGAAACTTCTCATGTCCCTACCCCAATGAAGAGGCAACCTGTTACCCACTCTAAAGATCAAATCATAACAAGCTGCTTAAACACAGTACGTAACATACATTTACATCTACATTCATGCATTTGGCAGACACTTTTATCCAAAGTGACTTACAGTGCACTTATTACAGGGACAATCCCCAGAGCAACCTGGAGTTAAGTGCCTTGCTCAAGGACACAATGGTGGTGGCTGTGGGGATCGAACCAGCAACCTTCTGATTACCATTTCAGTGCTTTAGCCCACTATGCCACCACCACTCACATACCACCACTTCTGTAGTGATGGTGAGATGAGTGTACCTTCATGCTCTCCTAGTGATCACTGGTGGGATATTAGGTTGGAATGAAACAAGGAGAGCAGCGGATCAACAGTGCTTGTTGTCATGCTGTACTTTAACACACTATCACAGTGTATGCAGAGAATACAGCTAATGTTCCAACACTGCTTACATTGAGCCCGCTTCTCTTCCTTCAGAGAGGAAGTCAAGAATGCACATCTGTGTGTTTTTTCTTCTGTGTTGCGGGTAAGACATGACATCCAGTGTACAAGCGGTGTAGCGCCCTTTAGCAGCGGATTCATGTATAGACAGTCTTTTCAACGTCTGCTGGCAGGATTACGGAAAGCATTTGTTCTGGAATTGTTTGATTGACGATCGATCAAAGTATTAACGGCAATTAATCGGTTAATCATTAACATTCCTACAGGAAAACATCCATAACCCTATTTATGATCGTTACAATTTTCTTTGTGACTAATTCATTTATTTTTCCTTTTTAACCTGAATGTGCAATTACAGTTTTTTTTTCATAGCCTAAAACAATCTTAACTCAAAATATACTCAAATAAGCTAAATGTGTTGTGTAAAGTCAGTTGTGTTTCACAGATGATGTGAATGAATGGAAGCTGATCAGTATGGAAGGACATACACGCTCAAGGTTACAACTGCTCGCTCTCTCTCTGTGGTCAATACTGCATGTATAATGGAGGACTGTGTTGCGTAAGAGGCAGACAGTGGTTGGGGAAAAGCATTGAGTGAAAAGGCTCCATGCAATGTTTACAGTATTATTACTCAAAATATAATTTAAAGCTTTAATAATAAGATACCAGAGAAAGAATGAAGCAGTTTGGATCAGACTGATCATGTGTGTGTGTGTGTGTGTGTGTGTGTGTGTGTGTGTGTGTGAGCAGCCAACCATCTCTTCCATTAGAGGACACAGTGTCCTGTTTGCCATACCCACAATTCACTACATGTGCAGGCCATTATCTGGATGTTAATTACACCGAGTCTGCGCTGACGGTCCCCTGCCTCTCCAACACATGTGAGACACACTCACTCCATCATAAATTATACATGACAGCTGCACATCATCTTCCTGCTGGTTTATATTTGTGGTATAACCTCCGAAACCTAAAGGAACATTTCACCAATGTCGTTCCATATTCCTATGGTTTCCTTTATTGGACCACAAAATGTATCCAGGCCACTCTTTTCCAGATAAAGTGAATGAGAATCAAGGCCATGAAAGCTAAAGTGAGCTACAGTGCATTAGGGCGGGGCGATATATCAAATATTTTAGCGATAATTGCCTTATAAATATCTCAATATTGATTACATCGTCAACCCCCCTGCCGAGGGTCAGTGAATTGTTTTTGCTTTAATGATTTTGCTTAAAAAATGTAATTAATATATTGAAACATGAAAAACATAAACAAAAAAACATTTCTAAATTCAATATATATATATATATATATATATATATATATATATACACAAAGTGATAATAAAATCTTATTTAACCACCTCCCCAAATCCAACTATTTACCACCGTCTGCCATCACGCAATCATCCGTCAACGACAACAGGTTGAAAATTACTAATAGCCTCACTTTCTTCTTTGTTTATTTAATGCAAAGATATACATTACTGAATATGCAGAGTTGCGTTCACAATGCATGCTAACTACACGGAAATAATGTGAACTAAACTCACAGCACCTCCCGAGATGATCGGAGATAGTTTGCAGCTTTATTCTTGTAAACAGTTTTCAGAATGAACAAAAAAGGGAAAACTCTTTACATGTGCTTGTTCCACATGTGAGGTCTGTTCTGCTGCCTCTGGACAAACAGCGAATCAGACACAAGCATTGACGGCTTTTGTTGTCTGTTCTTAAAATATCGATTCAGTGGCTTGAGGTAGTCCGCACAGTATTTTGTGCGGACTACCCGGGTTAGAATCCACCTTTTGTCCTAATTTTTCCCCTCTTGTTTTCTGTCTCCACTCTTAATATTTCTATCAATGGTCAGGGATGATTATGACTTGCAAAGGCCCCAGGGCCAATTATCTCCAAGTGCCCCCCTCCAAAAGTTGTTATTTTTCATTGTTGATGGGTTTTCGAGAGGTGGAATCGCAAAACTGGATCGCGAAACCTTAAAGCCCAGGGACGCCCCCCTGGGCAGTCAAGGGCCCCTGTGCACTGGCACCATTGGCCCGGTAGGTAGTCCATCCCTGTCAATACTACTTACAATAACACATAAAAATGTATATAATGGGGTAAAATTAAGCATTTTTTTTCCCTGCATTGAAATTTTTATTTCAATGCAAATGATATGATATTCAAATTCATCTTGCTTATTGTAAGGTTTATAAGTGATAAATATGTTTCTCATGTGATTGAAGAATTGATTAATCATGCGCCTGATGCAAAAATCCCTCGAAATGTGAGCTCTGGTGGCAGGACAGCGCAGAGCGGATCACATGCGCGACGATTAAACTGGGCTTTTTCCAATATCGTGACACAGAAGGCAAAACTTATGCAACCCATTTGAATTCTACATTTTTCTATTTTAAAGCGCTTTGGAGCAGTTCAAAAGTGCCAAACGGCAGAACTGACATTATGAACATCTCTGACAAGGAAAGAGAAAACCACTGTCCTGCATTAATTACAAGACACCTCAACATCTTCAACCCATACTAACATTTATCACAGTAAATTGAAACTGAATTTTTCATTACATCTGTGGAAGTTGTATTAAAAAAGTTAGCAAATAAACAGTTTATTTTAAAGAAAGACCAACCAACCAACCAAACCAACCAAACAACCGACCAACCAAACGACCGACCAAACAACCAACCAACCAAACCAACCAAACAACCGACCAACCAACTAACCAAACCAACCAAACAACCGACCAACCAACCAACCAACCAACCAACCAAACGACCGACCAACCAAACGACCGACCAACCAAACGACCGACCAAACAACCAACCAAACAACCGACCAACCAAACAACCGACCAACCAACCAACCAACCAAACCAACCAAACAACCGACCAACCAAACAACCGACCAAACCAACCAACCGACCAAACAACCGACCAAACCAACCAAACAACCGACCAAACCAACCAACCAACCGACCAACCAACCAATCAACCGACCAACCAACCAACCAACCAAACCACCAAACCATCCAAACAACCAAACCAACCAAACAACCAACCAAACAACCAAACCACAAAATCAACCAACCAACCAAACAACCAACCAACTGACCAACCAACCAAACCAAACAACCAACCAACAACCAAACCAACCAAACAAAACAACCTACCAACCAACCGACCAACCAAACCAACCAAACAAATAACCAACTAAACAAAAAAAACAAACAACCAAACCACAAAACCAACCGACCGACCAACCAAACCAACCAACCAAAAAAAAGCAAACAACCAAACAACCAACCGACCAACCAACCAAAAAAAACAAACAACCAAACCAACCAAACACCCAAACAAATAACCAAACAACCAAACCAACCAAACCACCAACCAACCGACCAACCCAACAACCAACCAAACAAAAAAACAAACAACCAAACAAGCAACCAACCAACTAACTGCCTGACCACTGTAATGAGGAGCCAGACATGGTCTTTCTTGTGATTATGGCATTACAAATGCAACTGTTAAACAATGAAAGAACTATGGTAAACATAATGTAATGCACAATATAGATTTAGGGTGTGTTCACACTTGCAGTTCAGTTCTCTTGGTGCAAAAAAAAGAAAATGATACATTTAGTCCTGGTTCTCTTAACGTTCACACTGGCATTTTAAACAACGAACCTAAAGATACAAAAGCGAAGACATCAGGATAAGTTCACAACCTGATTGGACAGCTTTTTTGACGTATATTTTGATGGAACTTGTCGATCTTCCAAAACAATGCTAGCTGCTGGGCTAAATGTACTTGTTGGACCCACTTTCCCTTTACCTATAACTGAACATTTTGTACACTTGAGCATTTTTGTGCATTTTTTCCAGTATACTGGAAATATGCTCGTTGGACCAAATGTTAATAATGAACTTTACCTCCTCATTGCTCCATGTTTGACCTCTGCTCAATTTGTTTTGTGTACTTTCTACGTTATCAAATCATGTGATTTTTATGGTTGCATCTTGTGAAATCACATCCTGTTATTGGTCCGTTTAGATGTGTTTGGCCCATGCTGCGTTCATATATCAGTCGAACCGCAGCAGAGTTCGTCTGGAAGCGGACCAAGACCCACTATTCAGAGGTCTCGGTCCGCTAGTTTGGTGCGCACCAAGGTTCAATGGCAGCGTTCACACTTGTTCAAATGAGCCGCACTAACAGAGCAATCGCACCAGAGTTCATTTTAATCGAACCAAACATGCCAAGTGTGAACACACCCTTAAAGTCTGGACCTTTATAAATTATTAGCAAAGTCATGTGTTGATGTTTGAAGGCATTTTATTGATGTTTGAGATTAGGAATCAGTCTGACCTGGTTTGGCTTCAGATGTTCATAAAATCAAAATGATTGTCAAATCATTAAGATACTGATGATAAAAAACAAAAAACAATATCTGTTATGGCAAACATTTCCACTAGCAGTCCCAAATCAGTAAAGTGTTTTACTCATGAGAATTACAACTAGGCCTATAGAAAAATGGTGTTAAGTTTGTTTGATTTCCCACAGCACCTAGAATTCAGAAGTATGACGCTAGCAACACCATGGGTTATGGCGTCAGTTTCTAGGAAACACATACTGATAAATGTATAATATGCAGTATATTAAATGCTCTGTAAGTCACTTGGGAGAAAAGCATTTGCCAAATGAATAAACATAAAAGCCTATACCCCCACTAAACTCCCTCCTCCCCTTTATTTACTTCTTCATTGATTGATTCAATAGTTACTCCAGTTCTCCCAGGAGAGCGTCAAGACTGAAAACAATAACAATCAATGTCCAGACTCAGAGGTCAAGAGAGGATATGGGGTTAGATAACGTCTTATGTTTTCCCTCCAGTTTTAAGTCTCAGTATCAGTCTGCAGTAATTAACTGGATACAACCATGAATACAATCTGTGAAGCATGATCAGCCGTTCTTGATATTCAATTCCAAGCAAAGGCAGTATTAACCTTATGAATGGTATCAAAACTGCGGTGTGCTTGTTACTTTCAATGTATATTACAATCTCTTTTGACATTTAATCACGTGCAGGATATGAATTATAGACATCAACAATTACATTTTCACTTGTTAAAGTAACTGGTGGTGCGGTTACTCACCTCAATCCGGGTGGTGGACTCAACTGGACGAGTCTCAGTTGCCTCCGCTTCTGAGACGTCAATCCGTGCATCTTATCATGTGACTCGTCGTGCATGACACTGTGGAGACTCACAGCATGTGGAGGCTCATGCTACTCTCCACGATCCACACACAACTCACCACATGCCCCATTGAGAGCGAGAACCTCTAATCACCACCACGAGGAGGTTACCCCATGTGACTCTACCCTCCCTAGCAACCGGGCCAATTTGGTTGCTTAGGAGACCTGGCTGGAGTCACTCAGCACACCCTGGATTCAAACTAGTGACTCCAGGGGTGATAGACAGCGTCAATACTCGCCGAGTTACCCAGGCCCTGAGTACTCGTTCAGCTTTAAATATTCAACAAGTAAAATTACTACTCGAATATTGCAACACGACTTTCCTTTGTGCCTTTGCATGCAGCAATGAAACGGCCTCTCTCACCTAAATCTTTCCGTTACACTTCCTGCATTGATTGTTGATTAAGGAACAGCTAACCCCAAATTTTTAACTCATTATTTATAGTTATTTAAAGTGGTCATATCACTTCAGGAGACTTTAAATGTATGTTCACTAATAGAATTGCACAATGATCCGTCATTCACGCCTGTTCAGAAATGGCATTACAGATATCAAGAATTAATATCTTGCCCATTTCATATATCAAACAGTTGGGTATCGCCAGCCACCTCGCGATACGATACGTATCACGATTTATGTCACGGTACGATATATTGCGATACATCACCATATCATGGTTCGATTTCTTTATGAAAACTAGTTTTACATGTTCACTAATCCAAATATAATTAGTTATAACTAGCATTTTCACTCTTAATTCCATTCCCAATATCAAGAGTTGGCATTTTAACTACTGAAAGTTACATTTCACTTTGAATTACCATTGTGGATGAATTGTGCTGTAAATATAAACTTGTCTGGCTTAATCGGATGATGTTTCAATCAATTATCTTAGTAAAATTCAGTGGCTGATGTTGTTCCTTTACATTTCTTTTATTTGGGCATTTTATCCATTTTTAAATGGACAGACAACAGAGAGAGGACATTTTTTCGGGGACAGAGAAAAGACATGGGATCTGGACACGTCACATACCAGGTTGAAACCTGCGCCTCCTACATGAGCATCACAGCACAGTTAGTCTGGAGTGTGTGCACTCGGCAGCTATTTTTAAGAAACGTGTGATGATTGATGTTGGTTTCTATGGCAACTTTCTATCCCAAATATAGTCTCATGCCATCAAACACGCATTGGATAACATTTGGCTCTCTGTAATGCAAATTAAATATTTAGAAATTCTAAATGCCTCACTTTTTGGAAATTTGGGTAAAAATATCCATGCATTTCTTAGTGTGAGTATTTCGGATCTGTTGTAAGAAATAGGTTTAACAATGTTCTTTTCTATATATATATATATATATATAGTGCAACTTTTTCCTCATTTTGTCATGTTACAGCCTTATTCCAAAATGGATTAAATTCATTATTTTCCTCAAAATTCTACAAACAATACCCCATAATGACAATGTGAAAGAAGTTTGTTTGAAATCTTTGCAAATGTATTAAAAATAAAAACGTAAAAAAATAAATCACATGTACATAAGTATTCACAGCCTTTGCCATGACACTCAAAATTGAGATCAGGTGCTTCCTGTTTCCACTGATCATCCTTGAGATGTTTCTACAACTTGATTGGAGTCCACCTGTGGTAAATTCAGTTGATTGGACATGATTTGGAAAGGCACACACCTGTCTATATAAGGTCCCACAGTTAACAGTGCATGTCAGAGCACAAACCAAGCCAAGGAATTGAATAAAGTGCAAGGAATTGTCTGTAGACCTCCGGGACAGGATTGTATCGAGGCACAGATCTGGGGAAGGGTACAGAAACATTTCTGCAGCATTGAAGGTCCCAATGAGCACAGTGGCCTCCATCATCTGTAAATGGAAGAAGTTTGGAACCACCAGGACTCTTCCTAGAGCTGGCTGCCGGCCAAACTGAGCGATTGAGGGAGAAGGGTCTTAGTCAGGGAGGTGACCAAGAACACGATGGTCACTCTGACAGAGCTACAGCATTTCTCTGTGGAGAGAGGAGAACCTTCCAGAAGAACAACCATCTCTGCAGCACTCCACCAATCAGGCCTGTATGGTAGAGCGGCCAGACGGAAGCCACTCCTCAGTAAAAGGCACATGAAAGCCTGCCTGGAGTTTGCCAAAAGGCATCTGAAGGACTCTCAGACAACGAGAAACAAAATTCTCTGGTCTGATGAAACAAAGATTGAACTCTTTGGCCTGAATGGCAAGCGTCATGTCTGGAGGAAACCAGGCACCGCTCATCACCTGGCCAATACCAGTGAATACTACAGTGAAGCATGGTGGTGGCAGCATCATGCTGTGGGGATGTTTTTCAGTGGCAGGAACTGGGAGACTAGTCAGGATCGAGGGAAAGATGAATGCAGCAATGTACAGAGACATCCTTGATGAAAACCTGCTCCAGAGCACTCTGGACCTGTGGGGAAGGTTCATCTTCCAACAGGACAACGACCCCAAGCACACAGCCAAGATAACAAAGGAGTGGCTACAGGAATCTCTGTGAATGTTCTTGAGTGGCCCAGCCAGAGCCCAGACTTGAACCCAATTGAACATCTCTGGAGAGATCTGAAAATGGCTGTGCACCGACACTCCCCATCCAACCTGATGGAGCTTGAGAGGTCCTACAAAGAATGGTAGAAACTGCCCAAAAATAGGTGTGCCAAGCTTGTAGCATCATACTCAAAAAGACTTGAGGCTGTAATTGGTGCCAAAGGTGCTTCGACAAAGTATTGAGCAAAGGCTGTGAATACTTATGTACATGGGATTTTTTTGGTTTTTTATTTTTAATAAATTTGCAAAGATTTCAAACAAACTTCTTTCACATTGTCATTATGGGGTATTGTTTGTAGTGTTTTGAGGAAAATAATGAATATAATCCATTTTGGAATAAGGCTGTAACATAACAACATGTGGAAGTGCTGTGAATACTTTCCGGAAGCACTGTATAATTTTGCAATTTAAATATCGGCAACATTGCAGCTTCTCTTTAACATGTTGTCAACCCCAAACTAATGCCATATGTTGTAGATAATTAAAAATAAAAATGCCATAATTACAAAACAATGAGTACCAGAATGTAGCAGTGCACTACTTGAATTATCTTGTTGATCATCAAAACTTGACCCAAGATGTTTCTCATATTAACTCATTTCCTTCTATACAGTCTAAACCAGTGGCATTCGCAGTACGCACGAACGTCGGCTACAGTGCTTCCCCTGAAGATGACGTCCCTGTGCCTGAAATGGCCGTTTCATTTGAGGCCAAAGACTTTCTTCATGTCAAAGAAGTATACAGTGCATATATATTCACAGATGAATGTGCATACAGGAGGATTTCTTTATTCAAATCTAAAATATCTAATGATTGTGATGATAATATTCTGGCATGGGTGCTTTTGTGTGTTCAATGACAGAAATTTAATAACGACTGGTGGATTGGCCGTTTGGTGAAGGAAGGGTGTGACATCGGCTTCATCCCAAGTCCAGTGAAGCTGGAAAACACTCGCCTTCGTCAGGAGCATCGTGCCAAACAAGGCCGATTTTATTCAAGGTAGCTGCAAATATTTCACGCATCAGATAATGCTTTAATACGGCCATGTTTAAAGTAACTAGACTTCATCTTAAGTTTCGGGACGTCAGCACCTGCCAAATTCAGCTTGGAGTCATTCGCATTTTTCTTAACTGCTTTTTTTTGCTGGTCAGTTACTTGTTGCTGGTAGACCAGCTTGAGCAGTGTACCCAAAACATAGCGTTTATTCTGGTTACCAGCTGAATTTGCTTTTCTGGTGTTGGCTGTTTGTGTTCACGATCTCAGGAAATCATGCATACATATTTAGATGACACCTATTTTTGTTAATCTGTGTTTCATTCTGTGATCTATTCCTTCACAGTAAATCAGGGGCGAATTCTTTGTCTAGTTTAGGAGACGTGATTTCAAACTCGCGTAAATCAACTCCACCCTCCTCTGGTAAGTCATTACCAATTCATGACACTTTAAAATGCCTATTTGAGAAACCTAAACTTTACATTTTCAACATTATTCGACAACGTTACGCATCAAAAAACAAAACTACTTTTGATATGTGTAATCGGTGTTTGAAGGTTCCCTGGTGAATTTAGCATGTACATATCTGTCATATTTCTCCCCAAAATAAGCAACACAATTATAACTGTTTAAGCACATTTCCCCCAGCCCAACATTGTCATTACTGTAATGCAAAATAGCATTCATTCACTCAGACATATATATATATATATATTTTTTATTCATTTGTTTTTACAAATTACATGCGAGTATATAAACACAAATGCTGTTGATTGAGCTCAACTGGTAATGAACCCGGAATATTCCTTTAAGAATATTTTGCATTGGGGTCCCGGGTAGCTCAGTGAGTATTGACATTGACTATCACCCCTTGAGTTTTGAGTTTGAATCCAGGGCGTGCTGAGTGACTCCAGCCAGGTCTCCTAAGCAACCATATTGGCCCGGTTGCTAGGGAGGGTAGAGTCACATGGGGTAACCTCCTCGTGGTGGTGATTAGTGGTTCTCGCTCTCAGTGGGGCGTGTGGTGAGTTGTGTGTGGATCGTGGAGAGTAGCATGAGTCTCCACATGCTGTGAGTCTCCGCGGTGTCGTGCACAACGAGTCACGTGATAAGATGCGCAGATTGACGGTCTCAGAAGCGGAGGCAACTGAGACTCGATCACCACCACCCGGATTGAGGCGAGTAACCGCACCACCACAAGGACCAACTAAGTAGTGGGAATTGGGCATTCCAAAATTGGGAGAAAAGGCTAAAAAAATATGTTTTTAATAATAATATTTTGCATTCCCAAAAAAGACTTCTTAAGAATGTTCTTCATGAAATCGCAACATTCTGACGATCTTCTTATAATTTATAAGAACTTTCAGAATTTATTTCTTAAGAAGTTTTTGTGTAAATTCACCCCTCGACCTCGACTCGAGTGCTTCACATTTGCAGAGCAATACGCTTATACGAAATACTCTAAGCTGTCCCATTTGTGTGCTTCAGTGTTTTCGTACTGTGTTTATGTCTCTCAATTCAAAGCATGACAGAGAAATTCAAGTGTATTCTCATTTGATGTCTAATTAACTCTAAACTCATGTTGTACAAATGATTATAACGCATTTACAAAGTGCATATGTAACGTTTTCTTTGTATGATCTTGAGAGGCTCATATACAAGTGTGTGTATGTATATACTGTATGTTTGTGTAGCTGTGGATATAGATGCGGCTGGTTTAGATCCAGAGGAGAATGACGCTCCTCCCCACCAGCGTTCTCCTAAAGCAAGTCCAAACACAGTCATATCCCCTTTAGCCCGTGAGAAACGAATGCCTTTCTTTAAGAAGGTAAAACATGTGCGTCTTTGTCCTGCATTCGCCCGTATGGCTGCATCTGTCACCTGCCGCGCAGCAGACGCACGCACAGCCCGTTCCGCTTGTTCATGTTGACTCATTTCACTCACTCTGTCTGTTCTCTCTCCCTGTCGCTGTCTCCCTATCTCAATATTTCACACCTCCTTCTGTGTTTCCCTTCTAATCTCCTCAGCTAAACAGAGGCATAAGTCGGTAAGTTAGGCAGAGGACTCCAGCTGCATCACTGTGTGTTTCCCGCCATTTTTCTGTTACGCTGCTATAGTAATATTTTTGCTGGTGTGTTTGTGTTTGTGTGTGTGTGTGTGTGTGTGTGTGTGTGTGTGTGTTTAACAGAGAATGGTGCTTCTAGATATGAATTAGTAATTTTGGATAAGCTTAAACAAGTATATAGGACTGTGGCTTTATGACACTATCAAAACATTGCTCTGTTTGAGCATCCCAACCAGTCCAAGACAACAACATCGACTCAAAAAATGACTACCACGCCTGGAGTTGCGCGTTCGAATCCAGGGTGTGCTGAGTGACTCCAGCCAGGGCTCCTAATCAACCAAATTGGCCCGGTTGCTAGGGAGGTTAGAGTCACATGGGGTAACCTCCTCGTGGTCGCTATAACGTGGTTCCCGCTCTCAGTGGGGCGTGTTGTAAGTTGTGCGTGGATGCCACGGAGAATAGCGTGAAGCCTCCACACGCACTAGGTCTCCATGGTAACGCACTCAACGAGTCACGTGATAAGATGCTCGGATTGACAGTCTCAGACGCGGAGGCAACTGAGACTCGTCCTCCGCCACCCGGATTGAGGCGAGTCACTACGCCACCACGAGGACCTAGAGCGCATTGGGAATTGGCCGTTCCAAAATTGTACAAATCTATAGTTCTTCTGTAGTTTATATTATCAAGTGCACTGATTAATGTAAACAAATAGGACCTTATTGTAAAGTGTTACTGGCGAAAACTTTGTCCAATTAATGGTTGGGGTTAATTACGGCTTCTTGTCCAATGTTGACCCCAATTTTTGATTTGCCAAATTGTCTGTGATACTTAATGCAGTTACATTGTACAGCTAATCTGATGGGTGTCATACCTAATTTGAGTCATTTGCAATATATCAGTTTTTTGTATTTTCTGTAGTGACGTGCACTTTTCGTTGTATGCGTCTTTTGATTCACTCATGTAAGAAGAAAAAATAACAACACAGCATTAAACTTAAATCTGAGAAGTTTACCAACACATAAGGGTACATCCTCATGCATCTGAAATTAAGTTTGACACCTGAACAGTTAGTACTTGCAGTTCATTTTTGGCTGGTAAAACACAAATCTACTGTATTACCCTTGTATTTCTCATAGGTGTGACTGTACATTGGGTGTTCAATGTGTGTGGTGCGTTTACCTGTGTGTGTGTGTGTGTGTGTGTGTGTGTGTGTGTGTGTGTACACATCTGAGAGGCTAATGCTGTGTTTTTGTGCTGCTCTACAGTCAGAGCATGTTCCTCCATATGATGTGGTGCCCTCTATGAGACCAGTGGTGCTGGTGGGACCCTCCCTCAAGGGCTATGAGGTCAGGCCCTCCAGAGAGCATTATCAGTCACTTCATAGAGAACATGCTGAAGGAATAGTTCACAGAAAAATGCAAATTCACCGTCATATCACTTAAAACATGTATGATGTACATTTAGCAGAATGACCAGGTTGCTCTTTTTTATATAAGCAATGTAGTCTAATATAGCGTTTGTCGGTTTTCGAAAGTAAAAATACCTTCTAATTTTTTCCATTGCAGAATTGATTAATAACAACGACTTATTAAATCTTCATAGACAGACGTAACCGTGAGCTCTGAGGTTGCTAACGGATGGTATATGCTTCCGCTGAAGCCATCAGTCTGTTATTTCAACTTGAAAATGAATAGAGGAATTTTTGGTGATTAACTACACTTCCCATGATCCTGAAGAGAAAGATTTTGTGGTCAGTTCTGCATAACGCGGCGGCGGCTCATTTTAGCATAACGTGGCCCATTCGGCACGTTTCGCGGCCGACACACCAGCCCGCTCGGTTCTCCCGTAGGCCAGTCCGCCCATTATTCAAAGAAAACTCTGTGATTGGGGGCCTGAGTAGCTCAGCGAGGATTGACGCTGACCATCACCCCTGGAGTCGCAAGTTTGAATTCAAGCTATGCTGAGTGACTCCAGTCATGTCTCCTTAGCAACCAAATTGGCCCGGTTGCTAGGGAGGGTAGAGTCGCATGGGGTAACCTCCTTGTGGTCGCTATAATGTTGTTCTCGCTCTCAGTGGGGCGCGTGCTGTGCATGGATGCAGCGGAGAATAGAGTGTAGGTCTCCGCGGTGACATGCTCAATAAGTCACGTGATGAGATGCGTGGATTGACGGTCTCAGAGGGTCTCAGGATTGAGGCGAGTCACTATGCCTTCAAGCGCATTGGGAAAATGGGAGAAAAGAAAACTCTTTTAGACTGATTTTCGAATACTTTTTTGCTTCAAATCAAAGTTTGCATCATATTGACTACTTTTACTTTTTTTGACTGTTTTGACTAGCACTCGAGTCGTCTTCTGCTTTTGTTGTGTGGAAAAGAGCAGCTTGGTCTTTCAGCATAATTTCTCCCTTTGTGTTTCACAGATGAAATAAAAAAAACAAAGGTTTTAGGTGACATGAGGGGTGACTAAATGATTTTAGAGTGAACTATCCTTTAAAATACAGAGTTTTTAACTCCTTTTTGACCAATGAATTTCCAGGCATTTGTGATGACTGAATACAGATTTTTATTTTAATTAATTTTGATTCTGACCCATTTGCAAATAAATCATTCACTGACAAATCGGCCATTACCAACAAGCAATATCTAATTAGGAAAAATATATATTCACTCTATAAAAGCGAATTTTCCATGACTTTTCCAGGCCTGGAAAACACAATTTTAAAATTCCCTGATATTTCTAGTATAGTCTGACTAAACATTTTACAATTGTGCTTAAATCTGTGTTACGTCATTGTTTACGTGTGTACGACTTTAAGTTTTGTTTACCATTATGTTATGTTTATACTGCTTTATTATAACAAGTAATTGTGTGTAATGTGTATATGTTATTATTACATTATGCATCATATATTTTATTTACGTCAATTTGTGGAACAGATTAAAAACAGTTATTTTCCTTTATTGCTGTAAACAGGTGACAGATATGATGCAGAAAGCTTTGTTTGACTTTCTGAAACACCGGTTTGAGGGGAGGTAAGTCTTTACGCTCTTCTGGTCTCTCTCTGTCTGTTCTCTTCCTCTTTGGCCCTCCTTTGGGGTAGTTTGTACATTTGTGTGTGTGTGTCATGTGAGTGCACAAAGTTACTTTAAATAGTCACATCTCATTGCCTTAATTGGCCATGCTGGTACATGCACACAATGCTGGGTCACATGCTTTCTCCTGCCTCAGAGCAAAATGTACTGGATTCCCATTGTGACATTTACATCAAACTCCTGAATATATGTGTGTTGTGAAGTGATACATTTGAATCAGGGTTTTACACTTGGGTACCAAATTTGAGTAACAAGTATGAAAAGATTTAAACATTATCCCAAATGTCACACTATACACTATGCACTAGTAGTAGTGTTTTCATTTTCTAAGTGCAGTATTGTCCCAAATGGAATAATTAACATATTTTTACAACACGGAAGCATAAGCCGTTTAACAGCTGACGGAAGTGACGCTTCAAACGCCATGCGTTTGCCGCTAGCTTTAGCGTGTAAGCCAACCTCAGTTCAACACTTGTATTTCTAACTGCTTACCATGGTCCTTTTCTGCATATCGCAGCGGCTCATATTAGCTTATCCTGGCCCATTTGGCCCGTTACACGGCCGGCCCACTGGCCTGCTCGGTTCTGATCGGCCCCAAAGTGTGTTGGCCCACTGGGAAAATGCCCGGAATGCCAGATTACCAGTCCAGCTGGTCAGACTGGTCTGAGTCGGTTCTGGGTACTACATTTATGGCATTTCTCGGTTCTGCACGGTTCCGGGTCCAAACTTTCAAATAATAGACTGGTACGAGTCGGTTCTGGGTACTACATTTATGGCATTTCTCGGTTCTCCACGGGTCTAGGTCTATATTTCAAATAATAGACGGGTCTGGGTCAGTTCCGGCTACTACATTTAAGGCATTTCTGGTTCTGCACGGGTCCGGGTCCAAACTTTCAAATTATAGACTGGTCTGGGTCAGTTTCCGGATAGCATATTTCCAGGTCTCTTCAGTTTCGGGCACATATTTTTGGACCCGTGAAGACCTCTAGTTCCTAGTGCATTAACTAATGTTAACATATGCAACATTTGATATAAAAGTTATATATATCTGTTTAAATGAATATGAATAAATGCTGTAGAAGTAGTTTTAATTGTTAATCTTATTTTCAAGAAGCAGTTAATTGTTTTCTCTCATTCAGGATTTCCATCACGCGTGTCACAGCGGATATTTCTCTTGCCAAGCGCTCTGTGTTGAACAACCCCAGTAAACAGGTCATCATCGAGCGCTCAAACACACGCTCCAACTTAGGTGAGAGAGAGTCGATTTATGTTTATGAGTGTAAGACAAACAAATCTGTTTACTGTTACCGGTTGTTTGGATGATCTACATTATATTATATGAATGATATTAAATGAACTATTATTTTATATTATATGAAGTCCTTTAATTAAAGGTCTTGATACACTCATTGTAGTCGCTTGTACAGTCACAAATTAACTTGCCTTCAAACACTGTACAGAGCTGAATAGCAAACATGTTCTGTTGTTGTTGTTGTTTTCAATGGTATATACAATATATTATCTTGATTTGTAATATATTTATGGAGTTTTTAGTTTAAGCTTATTATTTATTTAAAAGTCATTCCAGAATATGTTTATATAATTTCCATATAATCTGGTGTAGTGTTAAAAAACATACATCATTTTTATTTAATTATATTTATTAGTAATTTTCCCCCTAAAATACAGAATAATTTTATACAGTATAATATATATATTTTTTAATATATTTAAATATATTTTTATGTTAGATTTATTATTCAGATCAGTCATTTTTATTTGTATCTTGCTTTTCACAATACACATAATTTCAGAGCAGCTTTACAGAAAATCTTAAAATAGTGTCCGTATTGTCTTTTTATTTGATTTTTATTATTATTATTATTATTATTATTATTATTATTATTAATAATAATAATAAGACAAACTTTTTAAAGAGAGTTTTAGCTGTTTTAACTTTTTATATTTTAACCTGAATTTCAGCATAAAAATATCAATAGTCATTAAAAAAAATATATATATAATTTATATAATTATATTTTTTTTATGTATTATTTATATAATTATTATATAATTATTATTTAATTTTTTTCAAATTCAGAATGAATTTCTGTTTTTATTTATAATGTTTATACCGTATATTATTTCAGTTTGCAATATAGTTTTTTTATTTAAAATGCATTTCAAACAATTTATATAGAGTTTTAGTTGTTTTACCTGTTTTTATATTTTAACCTGAATTTTGCCATGAAAACAGCTAAAGTGTTTGTTAAAATATGCTAAATTATTTATTTATTTTTATGCATTTTTTGTCTTTGTCTCATTAAGTACACGTTGAAGAATGTCCGTCTGTCATTGTTCAGACACGCTAGTCGTTTCCCTGATAAATACATTATTACAGGCAGTCCCGCCCCAAACTCACACCATTGGTTGAAGCAGAAGATGTTGGTCCACTCATCAAATAGAGAAATGTTTAGAAAGCATGACCGAATCACAATATTCACCAACAACTTACAGTATAGTTGAATCTTCATATGGTTGGAGAAATTGTCCGGCATTGAAAAATGACACTTCAATGTTACGGTTTTGACCTAGATCTCTATATTGTCTGGGAAACTATAATAGGCTCCTACCTTGCTTTTGTTAAATATATGTGTACACGTGTGTGTCTGCAGCGGAAGTACAGAGTGAGATCGAGAGAATCTTTGAGCTGGCTCGCACATTACAGCTGGTTGTTCTAGACGCGGACACAATCAACCATCCAACTCAACTGGGAAAGACCTCCTTAGCTCCGATCATTGTCTACGTCAAGATCACCTCTCCAAAGGTGCACGCACAGAACGGTTCAAATACACACATTCACTATTCCTCTGCCTCGCTGTAATGTCCTAAAGTGGTGCCATGGTTTGCCGGGATTCATGATGTCTTTCTAATACTGGACAGTTTGGAAAAAACTAAGGAGAAATGGGAGAAACATTATAAACAACTGCATTCACATATGCTCTTTTCCACACCCTACTGAGCTGACTAACTAGACAGCATTTGAAGCAATCATAGGAGCATCCGGATGCAAAAACTGTTCCAAAGTGTAGGCTGCAAAGTGATGTTGCCTTCTAAGATGGCAGAGTTTTAAGGCAGCATCACAAGTGCACTTCATAAGCAATTCCATAATGTGTTGCGAAAATGTGTTGAAAATGCTGATTTTATTTAGCCTATTTGGTCAGTATACGAGGCAGCTCACAGCCAGTGTCTTCCACTGAGTCCCAGCTAAAATCACACTGACATTGTGCTGGTATTGCGATGATGATGTCACACTGTGGTCATTGTCATGGTGTCGATAATCACTGTTGTGTCTCCGGATCTCACAGGTTCTTCAGAGGTTAATAAAGTCTAGAGGGAAGTCTCAGGCCAAACATCTCAATGTTCAGATGGTGGCAGCAGACAAACTGGCACAATGCCCCTCTGTGAGTACACACACACACACACACACACACACACACACACACACGTGTTTGTTTTACAATCATAGTGGAGACTTCCATTGACTTCTATTGTTTTGTACTGAACTACTTACATGTTCTATTACCTTCTTCTAAACCTAACTCTTACATAAACATTTCTGCATAATATAATATAACACGGAACGTTTTCCTAACGTTAGCATATGGTTCCCGTTTGGTTATATTTTGGCAACAGATTCTGAACGTTCTAGGAACGTTCTCTTTACGATTATAAGCATAAACAAACGTTCCCAAAACGTTTCAGGGAGTTTTTTTTTTTGGCGTGTGTTTAACAACCTATAAGAACTTTCACAGAACGTTCTCTATTGGTTATTTTTAGGTTTCAGTTTTAATAACCATAACTAACCTTCCCAGAATGTTGCAGGGAGGTTTTGTGGGATAACCTATGAAGAGCAAATTCAGAAAGTTTTCTAATGGTTATTTATGTATTTATTTTTATTATCAGAAACTAACATTTCCAGAATGTTGCAGGAACGTTTTTGTTGACAACCTGAAGCACGTATGATCCGCACAAGTTTAATTCTTCTACAGAAATCTGCACATACTCTAAAAATCAACAGTCATTCTGGTTAACCGACTCACTGATTGACATGCGCTTATCGATTTCAGTAAAAAACTACTTCTAGATGTGATATTAAATATATTTGTTATTGATTGTTTAAGTGTAACCAAACAAGCTTTCTGTCTATTGACTGCAAATGGAGAAGCAGACGTCTCCGCTAAACTGTACATTTCAGTGGCAAGGAATCAATTTAATGTTAGCCTAGTTAAAGGGACAGTACACCCAAAAATGAAAATTCTCTCATCATTTATTCACCCTCATGCCATCCCAGATGTGTATGACTTTCTTTCTTCATCAGAACACAAATGAAGACATTTAGAAGAATATTTCAGCTCTGTCAGTCCATACAATGCAAGTGAATGGTGACCAACACTTTGAAGCTCCATAAAGGACATAAAGGCAGCATAAAAGTAATCCATACGACTCCAGTGTCTCAGAAGCAAAATGATAGGTTTGGGTGATAAACAGATAAATATAAAAAAAATTGCCCAACCAGTAGGTGGCTGACTGTGAAAGTAAATGTCACTTCCACGCCAAAATATTAAAGTGAAAGTGAAAATTTTGATTTTCAGTAAAGTTGATCTGTTTATCATCCACACCTATTATATCGCTTCTGAGACACTGGAGTCTTGTGGATTACTTTTATGCCGTCTTTATGTGCTTTTTGGAGCTTCAAAGTGTTGGTCACCATTCACTTGCATTGTATGGACCAACAGAGCTGAAATATTCTTCTAAAATCTTCATTTGGGTTCTGCAGAAGAAAGAAAGTCACACACATCTGGGATGGCATGAGGGTGAGTAACTGATGAGAACATTATCTATTAACTATCCCTGTTAATATTTCATTTGTAATGTCTGTCAGTACATATCTGGGTTAAAAATGCTTGTGGCAGGACGGAGGGTGGAATCACAACCCGATCCCGCCCTCCGCCCTGCCACATTCCTCTACTGTTTTGAAGTCATTGTTTATTTTGATACAATTAAGTTACATTAATATGGAAAATGTAATATCATCCAAATTAATTTAATCTATTTAAACCCGAGATTGCTGGGATTGGCTCGAGCATCCCCACGACCCTATACAGGATAATCTGGGATAAAAACTAATGAATGGATGGATATAACTCCATATTACATGTGAATTCATTTTAATAATGAATTAAACAGTGGATCAGAACAAGACGTTATTATTGACATACAGCAGGGTTACAGCCGAGATAAGAAGAACGTTAGGAGAACATTAGGGGAACATTCCCTAAACCTGCAGGGAACGTTCTGTTTCCTTAAAACAAAATTCTCGTCTGTTCCCGGAACCAAACATTGTAAAAGTTAATGCATTAACTGGTTTAAACATCAGTGTTTGTTCTGCATGCAGGAGCTGTTTGACATCATTCTGGATGAGAATCAGTTAGAAGACGCCTGTGAGCACATGGCTGATTATCTGGAAGCGTACTGGAAGTCCACTCATCCTCCCAGTGTCAGTCAGACCACAGAGACTGACGCTCCCGCGGTCTGTCCTGAACCGCCGTCTAATACACAACTAAAGGTGCTTATACAACTTCAACTCTTTAGCACAAGAGGCAAAGGCCAACATCAATATCTAGTGAGCACGGGGGGGCTGAAGGCCGATATGATGCTGATATACTGTATAAAATACAATATATAATATTACATTTAATGGCAGCAAATGAGACATACTGTACACTAAATTGCTGAGCACTTATATGACATAATAGTTGCTCAAAAATCACAAAAAATATGTGAAAACTGATTAGAAAAAATGATAGTTTGGAGGACAAGCCTCTATCAGTGTAGTGTTGGTAAGCCAGGTCTCAACTAATAATACAGCCAATGATCTGACATTAAGAAGGGGTCATTTTAGCTGTAAGGCTTCTGTAACAGGAGGGTAGACTGGTTGTGGCGGGACACTGACAACTTTAAGATTACTGAGACAGGTGCTAGATTATCTGTTACGATGTGTTTGACAGTGCCACCGGCTATTTTTGTCTTCCTAATTTTTGAATGGCCAATTCTTGCTACTTACTACGGTCCTCGTGGTGGTGCGGTTACTCGCCTCAATCCGGGTGGTGGTGATTGAGTCTCAGTTGCCTCCGCTTCTGAGACCGTCAATCCGTGCATCTTATCATGTGACTCGTTGTGCATGACACCACGGAGACTCACAGCATGTGGAGGCTCATGCTACTCTCCACGATCCACACACAACTCACCACACGCCCCATTGAGAGCGAGAACCACTAATCGCGACCTAATCGGAGGTTACCCCATGTGACTCTACCCTCCCTAGCAACTGGGCCAATTTGGTTGCCTGGCTGGAGTCACTCAGTAAGCCCTGGATTCAAACACACGACTCTAGGGGTGATAGTCAGCGTCAATACTCGCTAAGCTACCCAGAGGTCTGTCTCATCTCCGATACACACCTGAGTGATTATGTCTGCAGTGATCGCAATTTAATAGTTCATTAGTTTGATTCAGCTTCTGCGTGGCAGCTTTGATTAACTCCTTTATTGGTGAGTGTGATAAAGCGGGTGAGGGGGGTCGTTGGGTCTGTGATTGGGACAGGGACATCCTCTGAATGCCTTGGGTGATGTGGCGCACAGGGTCAAGCGAGGAGCGAGAGATACATGGTGTCGGGCTGCGTGCGCCGTCCTTTGTACTTCACACATTATTGGTTGGGCACGGCATCCCAAGGGCATGACGCAGGTTGGCACCGTGTAGTCTGGATCCAATGATGTTTGGATGAACCCCATCAGGTTTAAAGCGATCTTTACAGTTCCAAAAGACATTGAAGTTTATCCCATGGGTGAGGCATGCGTTTGTCAGTCATGTATTGAGGCTACGGAGTCTGCTAAGGGATTCCATTCCTTTTCCTAAATTTGGAATGGTGCCTGAGATGAGGACATGTTGCAATTGACAGTCGCTCAGTTTCTCTAGTAGCAGGGTAAAGTATTTTTTCAGGATCTCAGTTTTCCTACGTTGCGTATCAAAGGACCCAGTATGGATAATAATCTTCATATTAGTTGGATATGTTGAGAGGATAACTAGGAGTGGTGGTGGCGTAGTGGACTAAAGCACATAACTGGTAATCAGAAGGTTGCTGGTTTAATTCCCACAGCCACCACCATCGTGTCCTTGAGTAAGTCACTTAACTCCAGGTTGCTCCGGGGGGATTGTCCCTGTAATAAGTGCACTGTAAGTCGCTTTGGATAAAAGCGTCTGCCAAATGCATAAATGTAAATGTAAATGTAATTAACTGGCAACAGCTCTGTAAGCTCTCCGACAAAATAGTGTCTGGCTTATTAGATATGGAATTAGCCATGTCTCTTTGGCCCTCGGCCAAGTAGTGGTTTTGGGGGTATTTCGTATGTTTAGGTTAGCCTTAATGCAACGTGATAAGCTTCTCTAGGTTCATCGTACATCGTATTATCACACATTTCGTTGAATATCAATGGATCGTACCGGTTTTGCAACGAGACTTCAGGTGATGGAGTGAGCGTTGGTGCTCTTATTTCATTTCTTACTGGATTTGCCTCTGCGGCGGACGGCGTCAGACCAAGTCCAAGTGGCTGGAGTTGATACTTCCGGTCTAGCGCCGATGCTGTGCCAGTAAGATGCGTCATTAGGGAAGGCTGGAGCCTCTGCAGCTAATCCGGTGTCGTTAGGACATCCAGGAGAGCGTATCAGATAAATCAGTGATGGGATGCTCTATATTTGGTGTAATCCCGTGTATAAAAATCTGCGTCTGTACGTTAGCATTTGGTGGCCCAGCACCTTGTATATTAGCTGCCACAGAGTCAATGAATTGCTCACGCTTGCGTATTTGAATCAGCATTTCAATCTTCTATTCAAGCTGCGTTATCTTCACGGTCAGTCGCTCACAATCCATGCAGCTCACCAATATTGCTTGTGTGTGTGAGGCTAGATCCAATATTTCAATGTTACTATCATGAGGACATAACGCCGCTGATGCCTGAACTTCAGCGTGGTGTTGGCGCAATGGTATGATGAGAGTGCGTGACGTAACTTCCATAAGTCCATAGAAAATCTGTATTATAATAATATAATATATTAATGCTTATCGTTCTGTTGACTAACACTGCTGCTTATCAGACAGAGGAGGCTAGTCCAATTACAGATGAGTAGCCTCAGTCACGGTAAGTGTGTGTGTGTGTGTGTGTGTGTGTGTGTGTGTGTGTGTGTGTGTGTGTGTGTGTGTGTGTGTGTGTGTCTCAGTGACTTGAAAACCTTAGTTTACCCTTTAGCATTCTTAACTTGTTTAAATGAAAGCATGTTTATGTCTTAGTGTTGCCATCATTTACTGACCCTCATATTGTTCCAACCTTCTTTGGAACACACAATGAAAATATTTTGAGGAATGTTCACGTTGCTCTTTTCCAAACAACTGCCAAATTGAAAATAAGCGGAACAGCAAATGAGATCTGAGAGCTCAAGCAGAGGTTTTCAGTGAATAATGACTTAAATTACAGTCTGTTTCTTATACAACGCTATCGTGTGACTTCAGAAGACTCGGAATATGGCACTCAAGTCGTACTGACTGCATTTTTTGGTGCTTTTTTGTCATTTTCGGAGCTTGACAGCCTCTGGTCACTGTGCTCTGGTTTGCACAAAAACGAACAGCCTGAACATTCTTCAAAATATCTCATTTTGTGGTACACTGAAAAAGGAAATTCGTACAGGTTTAAAGACATGAGAGTGAATAAGTGATGTCAGAGTTTGAATTTTTGGGTGGGTCTGGTTGATTTTTATATCTATTTCAGATTCAATTTCTAGTTTAATCACGTTCTACAGATGCAACAGGAGATTAGTGGTTCACTTATCGTGTGATTTGCAGTGATCTGTGCAATATAAACTGAGACTTGCACGTGTGTGTTTTATTACAATAGTCCATTTCTTTAAGTCTAAATAACTGCATTATGCCATGCGTGTGTTGCCAAACCAGGACGCAGGGGGTGACCAGCAGACAGACGACAGGAGGGGCTTTCACAAAGACCACCATCATCATCATCACCATCACCAAACTCAGAGGCAAGCAAGTTTAGAACGACCAGCAGGCGACGATATCGACGAGAGCGCCAACAGAGAGCAACAGCAGCTACAGAGTGAATGGAAAACACACTACACACAATCTTCATCCACACATCCACACCGGACTGAACGACACAATCACCATAACCACCACCACAACAGACATCATCACCACCACCATCACAATCAGCCTGTGCAGACACTTTCCCGACAAGAGACGCTGGAGATCAGGGAGTCCACTCAAAATGAGCTCTCACACGGACACACGCAAACACACCCAACAGAAGAGGAAGAAGAGCGGACGCTTCGGCCCAACCAGCATCATCACCGCCACCATCATCATCATCATCATCGTCGCAGAGAGAAAGAGAAGGAATATGACCACAACGAGAGGAACAGCAAGCAAAGAGGACCGCAGAGATCTCAACGAGAACGTCACCAGGAGAGACAGGACAGGAAACGAGGTGACACAGAGTGGACGCGAGATCATTACATAGAGCAGTGACACAAACACACGGAAACACAACCCTGCCGTTTACACACTCTAGTGCGGACCACCTCCATGGGCCTTGATTTGCCTCATCAATCACAGGACAGTATGATCACTACCAGTCAAAGGTTTGGACACACCTGCTGATTCTTTGTTTTCTTTAGTTATTTCGGTGAGACTTTTATTAATGATGAGGAGGAAATAATACATGCAATGCAAATTGGATGTACTGCCTTCAGCACTAGTGATGGGCATTTTCAAACAATGTAAGGATCGTTTCAAACGAGTGTTTCGGAGTGCGTATAAAGCTGGCCGAGTCACGTGATTCCTCCAACGAGACTTCGTTACGTCATGCTGTTACGAAACGATTCAATTTGTCGGTTTATATGTAGCTAGAACAATGACTCAAAGGAGTATTCTGGGTTCAGTACAAGTTGAGCTCAATCGACAGCATTTGTGGCATAATGTTTATTACCACAAAAATACATTTTGACTCGTCGCTCCTTTAAAAAACACAAAAATGGAGGATCCAGTCGGGCACTTACAATGGAAGTCAATGGGGGTCCATTTCTGGAGGGTTTAAATGCAGAAATGTGATGCTTATAATTCTATTAAAGCACTTTCATTCATTCTTGGTGATTAAATTGTCAGTTTTACAATCGTTTTAGGGGTTTAGTGTTTGTTGACAACGTTGTAAAATGTAACTTTGCACAGAAAAGGTTAGTAAGTGATTTTATCACGCTAACATCATGTTTAGACACATTGTTTATGTCTTGTAGCTATACTTTTGAAACTTGAATTTTAACGTTCCCCCATTCACTTCCATTGTAAGTGCCTTTCTGTAAACACGATTATTTGTTTATTCAATAAACAAGGGACGAGTTGCGATCATTTTTTGTGGTACTCAACATATGCTGTCGATTTAGCTTAACTTGTATTGAACCTGGAATTTTCCTATAAGTACACTTAACAAACCTGAAGTATTTTTATTTTATTTTTTGTTTTGTGGTGAATCTTATACATTTGTATTATTAAACACAGATGTTTTCATTTCTGGATTTGTCTGAGGTGGAATTAGCTGTAAAAAATGAAGATTGTCGAATTACAGGTTCAAATTTTCTATAAAAATAACCCTCAAAATACAAACCTCTCACATTCAGATAGGTAAACAAACTAGGCCAAAGGTAAAGGAAAGCTGGGTTATTTACTTGCGCCATCAAGCGGTCAGCGTGGCGCTAACCAACACTGACCAAGTAAAAGCATTGTATCCATTTCTGCATTCATATTGTGCTGCTACATGGAAGCTAATGTGTTCTCCATGCTGATCAAAGTGTTTTCAGACAGTATGAAGTCATTCATTTATACTATTGTTAATTATATTTCTTTTTACTTCTTTTGTCATTGCAGACTTTATTTTATAGAATGTGTGTTAACACTACATTACAGTTGTATTTACTTTTGTTATTACACAGCTCGCTGCCCCATTCGAATTGGTCAATGGCGCCATCTAGCGGTCTGAAATTTCTGAGTAACAACTGCGCATTCAGGGATTAAGAAGACGTATCAGACTAGGGTTGCCACGTTTGAAGCTTTAAAATTAGGGACACTTAAATTATTATTTAGCAATAAAAGTGTTGAGTTAATATGCATTATTAATAAAAATGGTATATCCTTTCTTACAGTATATGCTAAAATGAGAACTTTCCCAACCCATGACTTATATAAAAAAATACATCATTAATATATTCAAAATATATTTATTTACATTTTTGATTATTTGTCTTATTTATCTTATGTATACATTTTGAATGGTTTATACATATTTTTTTTATCATTTTTATTTATTTTATTTGTTTATCTTTTCCTTCCCCTGTACTTGTCTTTATGATTCCATTCATATGTTGTTTGATCTTATTGAACATTTTATATAGAAAAAATCTGCAGACTTTTCAGACGGTCCCTTACCACACCCTCCACAGTATTAGCACATTCTACCATGATGTGTGGACTAGGGTTGTGCCGATGGACGATATCATCGTCCATCGTGATGGCTGACCAACATCACGATGTAGAGCCACCATCGTGATGCCACGCCCCCTTTTGCGAGTCTTGCTAGTGTGACTCACTAATCCTAGTCTCTTCTATAGTTAACCTAAAAACTTTGCAGGGATTTCTCTGTAAATTAAATTGAGAATATAACTAATGCATATATGCTATTTTAAATACTGTATATGCCAGAGACGTGACGTGTTAGTCTGTGAAAATACCGTGTCAGGCAGGCTACACAAATATTGATCTTGACATTGTTAGCTTCTTGTCTTTTTTCTACATGTCTTACACTGTACATTTAGATTAAAATATTTTATGTTGTAGGCTACAAGAAAATAGCCTTTATTAATGAATTATTAGTAGTTGTAGTGTCTCAGAAAATCTTGCTCATTGTCACATAGCTCTTGTATACACTGAAGCGGCAGTTTAAGATAAACCCAGACCAGTGAACGTCAAATAACTTTTGTCTGGTTAATGCTTTTAAAGAAAAATTTCCTTGGCCATAAATCCATAATGTCAGATCAAATGAAAGAAACAAGGTGAATATGAATAACACACATTTATTAAAACATAGAAGAACAACAAATGAAACGGGAACAACACTCAGACCGAAACTCGGCATTATCATTTCACTTATAATTAGCAGCACAATTAACTTCAACACAGGCTACAAAATAAATTAGGTTATTGAAATATTGTAAAGTGGTCATATGAACTACACAAATGAACGTTTAAAAAATAATATGCGAAATCGAATAGCTCCGCAACGGATGGCGAAAAATGCGTAAAGAAGTCTAATATCTTTCACCACAGACCATGTTTAAATTTCGATGTTTCTGGCCAGAAATACCAACATATTCACTTTATCTGGTTTTAATAAGCTGCGGATTGGAGTAACTACACTACCCGCTGTGCTGAAGACCCGCTCTGATGGAGTACTGGTAGCACATATGCACAGATATTTCCGTGCTAATCTTGCCATGAACGGAAACCTTTTGTCGTTCGTTTTCCACCAAGTCAGCGGGTCCTCTTCCCCATCAATGGCCATTTCCTGCAGGTACATGGTCATTTCTGCCTCCACCTTTTGCTCATCAGTGAGTAAAATAACGAAATTATAGTTTTTAAGTGGAAAATAGTATTTATGTAAAGAGATATATTAAAATAAAAAGTGCACAACTCATCTTAAGTGAAAGCTAAAAAAAAAAATGCTTCACGTGTCGTGCAACCTACTGATAAAGCGCCGACGAGTCATTAGTTGGGTTAGTAAAATAACGAAATTATAATTTTTCATATAATTTTTGAACAGTCATCTGGGTATTGCGAGTCAAATCAATTTAAATCAATGTTTCATGTACATCGATTTATTGGAAGTATGCATCGATTTATTGGAAGTGTGCATCTATTTCTTGTCACATAATTACATAATTTCAACACAAATCAATATTTTATGTCCATGTATTTATTTATTTGGTTAGTAGCGGGACAATGTACAGTCAGCCAGTTGTTATTTCAAAATAAGCCCATTTATGGGGATACAGACCCCAATGTGAAGCGCTGAAAAAGCATTGTTCATCAGTCAACCCTGTATGGGTTTATTTAGCAAAAACAACTGGCTCAAAGTACATATTATCCTTTACTTAATGCACAATTTCTTAATATATCTCCAGAGCACTGGGTGGCGCATGTAAGTAACTCAGCTTTGCTTGACTTTTGGCCCAAGTTTGTTTACTTTCTGAATTTCTGAGATCTGAATATTTGTATTTCTAAAATACACGTTAATCACTTTGAGTTAAGTTTCCGAAGCATGCAATCCCAAAAAGCTGTTGTGTTAATTGGAAAGATACATATGAGAAAGACAGAAATATATATTTGGTAGCACTTTACAATACGGGTGCATTAATAAGCATTAATTAATGATTAACTAATGCACAGATAATATTGAGTTAATGTGTGACTCATGATTAACTAATGCACAGATAATATTGAGTTAATGTGTGACTCATGATTAACTAATGCACAGATAATATTGAGTTAATGTGTGACTCATGATTAACTAATGCACAGATAATATTGAGTTCATGTAATGTACATTACATTAGTTAATCATGAGTCATACATTAACTCATAATTATCTGTGCATTAGTTAATCATGAATTAATGCTTAATAATGCACCCGTATTGTAAAGTGTTACCACATTATTTTCATGTTTATCTATGTACTTGAACTTGAGTCCAGCGCTGAGTGTGAGTTTCACCATAACGTCTTTATTTATAAATGTTTGTTGCACAAACTGTATAAGATATAGAAAAAAAATATTGTATTAGTACAGAGTCATTAAGTAACGTAATACAAAGTCCAGTAAACATAGAAATGTGACATCAATATTTGCAGTGACCACCTTTGCCTTTCTCCTAAAGCAGTTCTCCTAAATACATCTGGACACAGTTGTTCTTGGTTGTTGGCAGATTTCAAGCTTCTTGGAGAATTCGCCACAGTTCTTCTGTCTATTTAGTCTGTCTCAACTGCTTCTGTCTCTTCGTGTAATCCCAGACTGACTCGATGATGATGAGATCTGCGCTCTATGGGGTCATGCCATCTATTGTAGGGCTCATTGTTCTTTGTCAATTATATTTGCAAAGGGAATGTTGAAATCTAAAATATTTCCTACTGATATACTAAAAGCAGGGTATATAAAATAACCGTTTTAAGACTAATGATTTGGTGAGATATATAACGCACCTAAGACTGATACACAGTACTGTAAATCAAATGACTGGATGTTTGTTGATATGACACAGAAATTCCCATTTATGCAGGACATTTTCTTTTCCTTCACTTTACACTCCAACTCGTTTATTTATGTATTTTTCTTAACGCAAAATTCAAAAGCATTTCAATTGAAGCATTTGAGCATAATCGCAATGTTTCAAACATCACGAGAAGCATAAATTCAGTCATGAATGTCCAAACTTTTGTCTGTTAGTTTACATGACAAGCGTATCCATGCATAATAATCTTTTCATGTGTGGAAACAAATGAATATTGAATAAAAACATTTATTTCTTAATTTCATATGGAATTAAAAATGTTTTATTTTTATATTGACTCTTTTAAAGTCAACATATATGTACCCGTTTTATTCGAAAGGCATAGTTCACTGAAAAATAAATATTCTGTTACTCACCCTCACATTGTTACAAACCTGCATGGCTTTCTTTTTTCCACGGAACATAAAATATGTTTTAATTAATGTGAATGATGGATTAGGGTGAATATTCTGCCTAACACATGCAATGACACTGGAAGGGTTATAAACAGAAATGTGAAATTCCCCAGACCTTGCATGAATCTGTGGGTAAAAAACAAATAATTGTTATTTGAGCTGTAAAGTTGCCAAAGTAATCTGTTTGAGGTGGAACTCTGTGGAGACTCACGGCATGTGGAGGCTCATGCTACTCTCCGCGATCCATGCACTTCTTACCACACGCCCCATTGAGAGCGAGAACCACTAATCACGACCATGAGGGTGTTACCCCATGTGACTCTACCCTCCCTAGCAACCGGGCCAATTTGGTTGCTTAGGAGACCTGGCTGGAGTCACTCAGCACGCCCTGGATTCTAACTCGAGACTCCAGGTGTGATAGTTAGCGTTGATACTCGCTGAGCTACCCAGACCCCTTCCAATATTACATTTATTAAGCTTTACAATGACCCTCATGCTCCCGTTTTGTTACCAAGGGTACTTCTGGTCTTCGACTTACAGAGAGAACATTATTAAAAGACATGTTTGTTTTTCCTTAACATGCTCTGTTGTATGGTCCAAGGATGTCCACAGGATGCACTATCAACACCATGATCAATCTTAAACGAGTTGCATCTATGAGGAAAGTTGTTCCAAACCTGTATGACTTTCTTCCATGGAACACAAAAGGAGATGTTCAGCTGAGTGACAGCCTCAGTCACCATTCACTTTCATTGGGCCACGTTCATGAAACTTTACAAAATGAGTAAATTAGGAGTAATTTGCACATAAAATGGACCTTCCCGAAGACCTTCCTACAGGATTCACAAATGCTGCGTACAGCCCAGATTGGTTCGGTAAATGTGTGTATGTTAGTGACTTCCAAACGTTCGTGAATGAGGGGCTTCTGCACGTTCATTCACAAATATCTACTCCACGCCCATGAAATGGCCATATAAGGAAGGCACCAGACTCTCTGGTAAATGAGGGAATCTTTTAACATCTATGTGGATCATAAAATATTGATTTAGCAAACAGGCTGCCGTTTGGTCTCAAAAAAAGCGAGCTACCCAAAGATTGTTGCAGTCACGTACACCCCATCATGGCAACGGTATTCCCTGATGGCAGTGCCATCTTTCAGCAGTATAATGCGTCCTGTCACACTGCAAATATGGTTAAGGAATGGTTTGAGGAACTTGACAAAACCTTATTTTAGTATAACAGATCTTATACTCAGAGACCGGTGAGATATCTCTTATATCATTAATATCTTTAAGGGAGTAGGAACATTTTTTGCATACTTTTCCATTAAAACATTTCTTCCAACACCTTTAATTACCTTTCTGCTCTATGAGTGCAAACAGAGCACTGGTGTGACGGATGGATCATAAAAGTCTCTTAAAAGTCTATAAATAAGGAGGCGATAAGTAGAAGTACATCCGAGTGGTTAAAACATTTATTTGTGTGTCTGAGCAGTAAAAATAGAAACAGGAATCAGCAGTTATTCATACATTAAATCATAATACTATAACATATAAAGGCCAATGGGCAATCTCTTTCTTTAACTCGGGGCACATTCATGTCCCCGGGGTTTATTTTTATAAAAGCAAACAGCTTATTTCAGCTTATTCTTTTTGCTATATGAAGAACGCATTCAAACTGAATTGGAAACGTTTTAGCAGACCATCATCATTTATTTGTGGTACTTTTCAAATGCCTTTTATGTCTCAATTTCACTCTTTTAAACAGACTTTAAATATGAAACTATATATATATAAAAAAAGGATTACATGTTTAAAATGATGATAGTCTAGACAATGAGTGAAAAAAATAAAACATTTAAATATTTATTGTGTTAAAATGATTTTAAAAAAAAATATATATATATATATATATGACGTGCCATTTCCAATCAAGCTGTCGTTTTGCCTAATTATGCACAAAAAAAAATAAAAAATAAATAAATATATATATCTGCTGAACACAAATGAAGATTTTTAGAATAATATTTCAGCTCTGTAGTTCCGAACAATGCAAGTGAATGGTGACCAGAATTTTGAAGCTCCAAAAAGCACAATAATTTGAAACAGATTTTTAATAGCTATTTAAGTCACTATTGTTACTATTATTCTCCACTTTCACATTCACATTCTTCTTGTGTTTTTGGCGATTCACATTCTTCATGCATATCACACCTACTGGGCAGGGAGGAGAATTTATAGTGAAAATATTGATCTGTTTCTCACCCACACCTATCATACTTTTACAGAAAATATGGATTTAATCACGGGAGTCGTATGGATTACTTTTATGCTGCCTTTATATGCTTTTGGAGCTTCAAATGTCAGGTCACCATTCACTTGCATTGTATGGACCAACAGAGCTGAAATATTCTTCTAAATATTTTCATTTGTGTTCTGCAGAAGAAAGTAAGTCTCACATCTGGGATGGCATGAGGGCGAGTAAATGATTAGAGAGTTTTCATTTTTGGGTGAACTGTCCCTTTCATAAATGTATGAAGTAATGAGAATCATTGGAAATGATGATACTAAGTGATATTTTGTGCATTTTGATCTGTTGTATTCAACAAGAAATCTGAAACAAGGAAATTAGTACAATTGTAACTAACAATGCAACACAGAACAAAGTGAAATATAATAGAAGCTACTTTTACACGTTACATCCTCACATATTTTGATTTGCAAAATTGTTTTCAGAGACGGACCTGCACTGTTTACCTGAGCCGGGTCAGAGGTCACAGCATGTATACTGTTACAGCAGTATGCTTCAATGCAATTCAACTTTAGAGTCTTTCCATTCTGAACAATCTTTTCCTTTTTGGAAGAGGTGTAGTTTTACTATAGGTATAAATAAGGTCAACCTGTTATCAAGGCTTCAAATCTGTAATGGCAAAATAATATTTACAAGAAGAATTATGTCAAGATGTTCTGAAAGGCAGAGGTGGGACCAAGTCATTGTTTTCCAAGTCACAAGTAAGTCTCAAGTCATTGCATTAAAGTCTCGAGTCAAGTCCTAAGTCAAGGCAGGCAAGTCCCAAGTCAAGTCCCAAGTCAAGGCAGGCAAGTCCCAAGTCAAGTCCCAAGTCAAGGCAGGCAAGTCCCAAGTCAAGTCCCAAGTCAAGGCCAGGTCAAGTCCCAAGTCAAGGCAGGCAAGTCCCAAGTCAAGGCAGGCAAGTCCCAAGTCAAGTCCCAAGTCAAGGCAGGCAAGTCCCAAGTCAAGTCCCAAGTCAAGGCAGGCAAGTCCCAAGTCAAGTCCCAAGTCAAGGCAGGCAAGTCCCAAGTCAAGTCCCAAGTCAAGGCAGGCAAGTCCCAAGTCAAGTCCCAAGTCAAGGCAGGCAAGTCCCAAGTCAAGTCCCAAGTCAAGGCAGGCAAGTCAAGTCCAAGTCAATTTACAAATCCTCAACTTTTAGCTTCAAGTCTTAAACAAGTCATTAGTTCCTGAACTTCTACCGCTGCACCATCGAGAGCATCAGTTGTGTGATTTGTAGAACCATAACCAATATAATTAAATAAATATAGCTAAACGCATTACAGAGGACCAGCGCGTCCGCAAAAGCATGAGTGTGTTTACATGCACGTTCTAACCAGTTATGCTCAAAAAGCACTAACGTGTGTGATCACAATAAATGCAGTTCCTTTATCGAGGTCATACAACAGCGTGATAAAACTAAACAGTAAAAAATAGTTTGCGGTTCGATATGCAGAATTTGTTAGCCTGTAAATCTGCCATGTGCTGCCATAGACATGTATGTTACTGAACCATAGCTGACGTAAATTAGTAAACAACTCACCTCTGTCTGTGGATTTTCAGATGCCTCACAAAATTGGACGTTGTCGACGAGGTGTCTGTCATTTTGGAACCACAGGTTCTACATGTTGCAATCCTTTTGTTGCCTTTAACTCTGTATTTAATATATCCCAATTATATCACCTTTGGTATCATTTTTGCTGTGTCCTTGTCCTTAAATGCATGCCGCCGTCTTCAAACTTGGTCCAGCTTTCGTGGAAGCTGATTGGTTGGTTGTCTGATTGGTTGAATAAGGAGCGTTCAAATGCAGATTTGTAAATCAAATTAATCATTTATTTGGGAAATTAATTGTTGATTTACTGCACATTTTTAATTATACAACTCTTTGGTTTTAAAAAGTACAAGTATTTCCAAGTCAGACGGCTGAAGTCCAAGTCAAGTTGCAAGTCATTGCTGTCAAAGTCTAAGTCGAGTCGCAAGTCTTTTTTGATTCTATCGAGTCGAGAATCATCAAATTAGTGACTCGAGTCGAGTCCGAGTTGAGTCCAAGTCACGTGACTCGAGTCCACACCTCTGGGTAGTATGCTTTGCACTGCTAAGACACATGTAAACACAGTCACCTGGTTCTTTATGAGGGCAGCGATGTGCGTGTGGTCTGTCCTCCAGATGTTCACCTGCGCAAGCTCCTAAAACATGACCCACAACCACTGACGGCAGATTCTGCAGGGTTCATACAGGCATCATTGAATAACAATAAAGTACTTTTTCCAGCACAAATTGTCCATTTTCAAGAAGTTCACAGAAGTTAGAACTCTGAGCTTTCATTTAATTCCGAGTTCTATTATGACATAATCAATGGAAAAGTTCCTTACCTGATAAAAACAAGACTGAACTAACTTCCTGATGCGATATTCAAAATTTACATTTGTATCAAAATAGATGCCCAAATTTCTCACCACCAGCTGAATATTCGGGACCACTTGATTGAGTGCTGACTCAATGTGACTTTGTTTTAAACCTTGACCGATTGTAACAACCTATTTTTTCTCAGTATTTAACTGCAGATAATGACATGCCATCCAATGTTTTATATCTGCTATACACTCATTTAAATTATTCAGATCATTGGGATTCAATAACACATACAACTGCAGGTCATCTGCACAGAAATAAAAATTAATGTTGTATTTTCGAATCACAGAACCAAGTGTGACATACAGAATATAGTGAAAAAAACAGTATTGGCCCTAACAGGGGGCCTTGCGGAACACCACACTTTTTAGGAGGAGGGCCTCTCATTTCCAACACACACACACACAAAGGACAAAGTACAAATTCTGAATTTGATCAATCACTGGTGACTGATTTTCTGTCCAGTGGCAAATGATGTGCAATTTGGTTTCATACACGATTGATTACTTGCATTGTGGAGGTTTGTGTGTATCCACATTTACTGTACTTTCAGCATGACACAAATCATAAACTTTTAGTTGTACCAACCACACGTCAGTCAGATGACCCCTTCCAATCTTGGGCTTTGCAAATACAGTATGTGCGCTGCTTGTGAAGGATAATGCTAATATAATCAAAAGGCATGAGGAAAATGTATGTGTTTCTTGGTTTTAATTACAACCACTTAAAAAAACGTGTCCAGGTATTCCTGTACATACATTTCTAAAAGCTAAATTCAAGGGCATTAAGCACTTCAAGGACCTTGTGTGAACCCTGTGAATAGATCGAGACAAAAATTGAGTATCATGTCAATAACCCATAAACATGAAGGGTACCTGGAGGAAGAGCTCTCCATCAAAGGAAGGACTCAGATAAAGTGGCTCCATCATTGTAATTGCAAGACCCCTGAGTGAGAGACACAGATCCAAATGTGTTAATGTGAACAGGTTCAAAGCAAGGCTTGCATGGAGAACTCGACTCACTTGGCCAGTCCATCTGAGCAGAAGATATCTGAGAGATCCACCCGAGAAACCCCACTACCCAGAAACACCTTCTTGCCATGAAACTCTTTGGCTCCTCATGTGCATTTCCCCTAAACATCAGACCACACAGTGGTCTTCGGTGTACTCAGGACATCCAGGCTGAAGACATGAGCTCCTCTGAGGACAGCATTACCACACTGAGCACCAACAATCACCTCAGAACCCAACAAATCCACACATCTGCAGGACACAATTCGGATGGATGAATGGAGGATGGAAAAGAAAGAGTGATGGATGAATGGAAAAGAAAGAGTGATGGATGGATGGAAAGAAAGAGCTATGGATGGAAAAGAAAGAGTGATGGATGGATGGAAAAGAAAGAGTGATGGATGGATGGATGGAAAAAGAAAGAGTGATGGATGGATGGATGGAAAAGAGTGATGGTTGGATGGATGGAAAAGAAAGAGATGGATGATGGATGGATGGATGGAAAAGAAAGATGATGGATGGAAAAGAAAGAGAGATGATGGATGGAAAAGAAAGAGGGATGGATGGATGGATGGATGGAAAAGAAAGAGTGATGGATGGATGGATGGAAAAGAAAGAGTGATGGATGGATTTATGGAAAAGAAAGAGTGATGGATGGATGGATGGATGGATGGATTTATGGAAAAGAAAGAGTGATGATGGATGGATGGATGGATGGAAAAGAAAGAGTGATGGATGGATGGGAAAGAAAGAGTGATGGATGGATGATGGATGGATGGAAAAGAACGAGTGATGTATGGATGGGAAAGAAAGAGTGATGATGGATGGATGAGTAACAGTGATGGATGGATGGATAGATAGAAAAGAAAGAGTGATGGATGAATGGATGGATGGAAAAGAAAGAGAGATGATGGATGGATGGAAAAGAAAGAGGGATGGATGGATGGAAAAGAAAGAGTGATGGATGGATGGATGGAAAAGAAAGAGTGATGGATGGATGATGGATGGATGGATGGAAAAGAAAGAGTGATGGATGGATGGAAAATAAAGAGTGATGGATGGATGATGGATGGATGGGAAAGAAAGAGTGATGATGGATGGATGGAAAAGAAAGAGTGATGGATGATGGATGAGTAAGAGTGATGGATGGATGGATGGATGGATGGATGGATGGATGGATGGATAGATGGAAAAGAAAGAGTGATGGATGGATGGATGGATGGAAAAGAAAGAGTGATGGATGGATGGATGGAAAAGAAAGAGTGATGGATGGTTAATGGATGGATGGATGGAAAAGAAAGAGTGATGATGATGGATGGGAAAGAAAGAGTGATGGATGGTTAATGGATGGATGGATGGAAAAGAAAGAGTGATGATGGATGGATGGGAAAGAAAGAGTGATGGATGGTTAATGGATGGATGGATGGAAAAGAAAGAGTGATGGATGGATGGGAAAGAA
Organism: Xyrauchen texanus; assembly: GCF_025860055.1. Classification (NCBI taxonomy): domain Eukaryota; kingdom Metazoa; phylum Chordata; class Actinopteri; order Cypriniformes; family Catostomidae; genus Xyrauchen; species Xyrauchen texanus. Next base: position 60,987,939 of record NC_068276.1, read on the forward strand.
AGAGTGATGATGGATGATGAAAAGAAAGTGATGGATGGATGGGAAAGAAAGAGTGATGATGGATGGATGGAAAAGAAAGAGTGATGGATGGTTAATGGATGGATGGAAAAGAAAGAGTGATGGATGGATGGAAAAGAAAGAGTGATGATGGATGGGAAAGAAAGAATGATGGATGAGTAAGAGTGATTGATGGCATAGGCAGAAATCTCGGGGGGTCAGGACCCCCCCCCCCATCTGAGGGTTGTCCCCCCCTAAAATATCATTAAAATATGTGTATTGTAAATAATATAATGATATATTCTTAAAATAATTGTTTAAGAAATAAAATAATACAAATGCAAACAGGGCAACAACAAAAACCCCTTGGTGTCCCCTTCAAAAATTGCTCTTGAGAATTGTTGTTTATTGCCCCCCAACATTTTGATGAAATTTTCGCCCTGATGGATGGATGGAAAAGAAAGAGTGATGGATGGATGATGGATGGATGGAAAAGAACGAGTGATGTATGGATGGGAAAGAAAGAGTGATGATGGATGGATGAGTAACAGTGATGGATGGATGGATAGATAGAAAAGAAAGAGTGATGGATGAATGGATGGATGGAAAAGAAAGAGAGATGATGGATGGATGGAAAAGAAAGAGGGATGGATGGATGGAAAAGAAAGAGTGATGGATGGATGGATGGATGGAAAAGAAAGAGTGATGGATGGATGATGGATGGATGGATGGAAAAGAAAGAGTGATGGATGGATGGAAAATAAAGAGTGATGGATGGATGATGGATGGATGGGAAAGAAAGAGTGATGATGGATGGATGGAAAAGAAAGAGTGATGGATGATGGATGAGTAAGAGTGATGGATGGATGGATGGATGGATGGATGGATGGATGGATAGATGGAAAAGAAAGAGTGATGGATGGATGGATGGATGGATGGAAAAGAAAGAGTGATGGATGGATGGATGGAAAAGAAAGAGTGATGGATGGTTAATGGATGGATGGATGGAAAAGAAAGAGTGATGATGATGGATGGGAAAGAAAGAGTGATGGATGGTTAATGGATGGATGGATGGAAAAGAAAGAGTGATGATGGATGGATGGGAAAGAAAGAGTGATGGATGGTTAATGGATGGATGGATGGAAAAGAAAGAGTGATGGATGGATGGGAAAGAAAGAGTGATGATGGATGATGAAAAGCAAGTGATGGATGGATGGGAAAGAAAGAGTGATGATGGATGGATGGAAAAGAAAGAGTGATGGATGGTTAATGGATGGATGGAAAAGAAAGAGTGATGGATGGATGGAAAAGAAAGAGTGATGATGGATGGGAAAGAAAGAATGATGGATGAGTAAGAGTGATTGATGGCATAGGCAGAAATCTCGGGGGGTCAGGACCCCCCCCCATCTGAGGGTTGTCCCCCCCTAAAATATCATTAAAATATGTGTATTGTAAATAATATAATGATATATTCTTAAAATAATTGTTTAAGAAATAAAATAATACAAATGCAAACAGGGCAACAACAAAAAACCCCTTGGTGTCCCCTTCAAAAATTGCTCTTGAGAATTGTTGTTTATTGCCCCCCCCCCCCCAACATTTTGATGAAATTTTCGCCCCTGATGGATGGATGGAAAAGAAAGAGTGATGGATGGATGGATGAGTAAGAGTGATGGATGGATGGATGAGTAAGAGTGATGGATGGATGGATGAGTAAGAGTGATGGATGGATGGATGAGTAAGAGTGATGGATGGATGGATGGATGGGAAAGAAAGGGGGATGGATGGATAGAAAAGAGTGATGGATGGAAAAAGATGGTAGTGTGTACACACACACACACACACACACACACAACCGGTCAAAAGTTTTAAAACACTTACTAACATATATGGAATAACATACATGGAAATATGGGAATTATGTTGTGACTAAACAAAACCCAAAATAAATCAAAACTGTCTTATATTTTAGCATCTTCAAAGTATTCCCCCTTTGCCTAGAATTTGAGACATGAACTCTTGACATTTTCTCAAGCAACGTCTTGAAGTTTCACCCTGGGATGCTTTTTTAACAGTATTGAAGTTATTGGCTGCTTTTTTTATTCTTTGGTCCAAGTCATCAATTTCTAAAACTTTTTATTTATTATATTATAGTTTTATAATGAAATAAATTAATATCATGGCACAATTATATTTTTGTCTACAAAACTAATTTCAATAATTTAAGCATACGCCTTCAGAGAAAAAGCTTTTTAAGATCATGAGAAACATTTCAGGCAAGTGTTTCAAAAGTTTTGACCGGTAGTGTGTGTGTGTGTATATATATATAGAGAGAGAGAGAGAGAGAGAGAGAAATATTCTCCAAATATTCTATAAAGTAAAAATAGTAAAGTATTCTGTAAAGTCTGTTAATTTAAAGAAATGTTCCTTAATATTTTGACATGCAAGAGTTCATTGTACTAGAAAAACATACTGTAAGTTTCAGAACTCAAAACATTCTCCTCATTGCAAAAAAAGAAAAAGAGCATTTACTGTATTTAAACCAAGCTGCAAAAATGGATTGTTTGAATTTTCCCGACTTTGTGACATCACAGAGATGAATACATCAGCACATGACTGCCTCTATAGCAAGACATCAACACCTACTAGTACATCATCGCACCCTTGGCCAATGAACGCCCACTAGTGCTCAGTCAGTAAGGTGAAGAGGACAGAACATGACGGGCCTATTATTCATCGGTGCCAAAGGGGACTTACACAGGACACCTTCTTCTGCCTACCTGGACAAAAGTTGCAGTTATTGAAATACAGTATTCAGTAAACATATATACACCGATCAGCCACAACATTAAAACCACCTACCTAATATGGTGTAGGTCCCTCTTGTGCCACCAAAACAGTGCCAACCCACATCTCAGAATGTTATTCATAGATTATAATCTTCTCAGCACAATTGTACAGAGTGGTTATAAGAGTTATCATAGACTTTGTCAGTTCAAACCAGTCTGGCCATTCTCTGTTGACCTCTCTCATCAACAAGACATTCCCATCCACAGAACTGCCGCTCACTGGATGTTTTTTGTTTTTGGCACCATTCAGAGTAAATTCTAGAGACTGTTGTGTGTGAAAATCCCAGAAATACTCAAACCAGCCCGTCTGACACTATCAATCATCCATGTGATTATCTAATAAGCCAATCATGTGGCAACAGTGCATAAATTCATGCAGATACAGGTCAGGAGCGTCACTTAATGTTCACATCAACCATCAGCATGGGGAAAAGTGTGATAACAGTGATACATATGATATATATAATGTGATATATATATATATAATCTAATGTTGCCCTGCTAAACATGTGCACTTACAGCCACTAGAGGGCGCCCTGCAATCACACATCACTGACTGAAGCTCCAGATGGACACAGTTTAATAAAACGCAGCCTTTTGTGGTTTATTTATCACATCCTTAATTCAGTTAATCGTGCAGCCTTAATGGATACCATATTGATGTCTCAGAGGTCAAAGTCTGCAAGTTTTTCACCTCATCATGGCCATTAAGTGCCAGTTATACAACCGCCATGCTGGTTTCTCCTCAGTGACAAAGAACATAAGTTAATTATTACATGTCCTTAGACAAGAGTGTAATGACAAGAGAGTTTTTATAAAAATCCAGCTTTTTATTTAATTAATTCAAATAAATGTGATATTATCACACAACTTCAGCTCTGTGTCTGATTTAGAATGAGCAGAACTCTAGATCTAACATCTACCAACTGAGCCACAGCCGCCCCAACTCATGATTTATTTATTCATGTTATCGTTGTCATGAGACACAAATAACAACAGAGAGTACCCCTTTAGATCCTCATGATTGTGTGTGAAGTAAAGCCATCAGACAGTTTGAAATGTATATAAAAAAGGCCCATTTTGTTGTTGAGAAATCTACTTGATATTCAAGTAGTAAACTCATTAAGTTCACACAGTAAGATTGTGTGCACTCGTGTATTTAAGGTGCAAGGAAAGCACTTTAACACATTTTAAATAATGGATACACCACATGACATTTTTAAAGTCCATAAATACATTTTTTATAGAAAAATTCTATAAATGTTTTTCAAAAATGTACAAAACCATCTCTCTCAAAGTTGGTATTGGCCACCAGAAAACCCATATCAGTCAACCCCTAAAACGTGTCCTCGCACAGACAGAGCATATACTATATTACAGCTACACTGATTGATTCACCACACTTTTGAGCATGTCCTGGCACTTGCATCATACAGAGCCACTAACAGTGCCGTACCTGAGCCAAATGGTGCTCTGGAAGGAATTTGAGAGCCTGCTAGAGAATGAAGGGGGATAATCCCCCCATCATCTTCTGGAACCTTCCGTGGTACTTTACACGACTCGGCCTGCCAAGCAATCTGCCTGGTCTCATTTCTACTTCACAACACTGCCACAAAGGATCACAGGCATCTCCATCTTTAAAGATATTGCAAAAAGGTCTCTGAAAAGTGAAGTTATATACTATCTTAAGATATTGTAAATGTGTAATGCTAACAAACCTGATTAGATAATGCAAAATAAGAGTCAAAACTTTAATTTAGTCACATATATTTGAGTGCTGCTTCTCTGGGATAACCTCAAACCGCACAAGGACCAAGTCCAGCCTTTAGATATTCTCTGGAATACACACAGTTAGTACACCACAACTCGTTTAACACACAGGGGATTCACAAAGAATGAATTTTGCCTGGGGATAGCCTGATTGTTGGATTTAAGATCATTGGTAACCATACACAGGAAAATTGTTAAATTTGGCACACTGACAGGGGAGGGTATGACTACCCCCCTGACAACATTTGGAATATCTAGGCCTAACTCTACAGTGCCACCACCAGTTCAAATATTCACTGTTCTTTTGCTTCTAACTCTTGAACCATTTAGTCAAGAAACAACATTTTTGTCTAATATTTTCCCTCATAGTGATTGTAATGGACCCCTTACATTACAACTTCACCCATTACAGAGGCCACCATGTTAAATTGTGACGTTTAAAGTTTTTCACCACTCTTCTTATAAACTTCATCCGATTTGCCCAAAAATGGGTTTAGATGATCTCCAGATTTTCACCTTAGATTTTAAAAAGTTACGGCAATGCAAAATTAACAACGTCATCTCAAAACAGGACCGTTAGGCTGCAACTTTGCAACGTTTTGGTCTATCGAAACAAACTTGGTATGTGTTTCAACAGTACCGTGATCTGAGGTTACATTTAGGGCTCCAGATTAGAAAAATGACTTTGGATCCATTGGGTCAAATAGCTATTTTTAGTTACCAAATTACAGGATTACTTGATTAAGGTTGTTGTTCAGAAACAAGATAGAAAGCCAAAGAAAAGACAGCTGATAAACCATTAATCAGGGGTTTAATATACAGTACCGTCGGGTCGTGGGGGCAGCAGCTCCAGCAGGGGGCCCCAAACTTTCCTATCCCGAGCCACATTAACCAGCTCTGACTGGGGGGACCCAGAGCCGTTCCCAGGCCGGTGTGGAGATGTAATCTCTCTGGATCTCACAATTATGAATAAATTATATATATAATTTAAATTGTTTTAAAATAATTTTGTAGTCTTTCTTTACTATGCTCTATTACTTTACTACAGACACAGAGACTACAAACTGAATGCAGCTTATTGTGATGCTCCAATCATAATCAATAATAATTCAAATAAAAAACAAATAACGTGGGACTTTTAATTATAAATAAGCCCGAAATACACAAAGGACTCTTATTTTGAAATATCTGCACTCCCAGTTGTGAACTCACTGACGGTTAGTCAAACTGCTAACCTGAGCTTCAATCCGGAGTTGTTTTCGAGTGATTCGTTACAAAGACCCGGTTCAAAAGAGTCATTTGTTCACGAATCTGACATCATGACTCAAGCTGTATTTGTCGTTATGTTTAGCGAGCTCATTTTAATAGAAATTGTGACAAACGGTGCGAGACACACTGGCGTGCGCTCTAAAGATGTATTCAATAACTCACACAATGAGATCTGATGAAACGGCATATGAACGCACACGACCCGTCTGTCGCCAATGACGAATACCCTTACAAAAAACGACAATTATGGCAAACTTGCTGTAAATTCGTCACTCATTATTTTCACATGCAAATGAGCTTTGCGGCAAACTCTTCATTGTCGCCAAAGGTCTGCTGCGAGTTCACCACTACCGTTGAAGAGCTGCAAACTTCTGAGAGAATCGCATTAGCTCATTTGCAAGTGAAAATAATTTGTAGGAGAGTCTGTCAGAACACTAGAGCTTTTGTAAGGGTAGATTTTAAATGGCTGTCGCAATCATTTATTTTTGGTTGCATTTGAAACTATTTTAGTGGCAGTTGGGCGCCACCTATGGGTCAAAAATCTCAAACATGCCCATAACTTTTGAACCGTTTTGCCTAAAATCATGAGGTTGGTGTCTGTGGATTCCTTGGGTCATGAGGATTTCAACGATACCGGCCTTACCGACATAGGCCTTATCAAAGAAATAAACTAAAGGAAAGTGTTTGCGTTGAAAAGAGTGGCATTGACTTAAATATGCACAACACTAAACCCGCCCATTAAGCTGCTGGTTAAACTAGATTGTGACTGGTTAGTTAATAGGACGACAGTTTGTTCTCTGAAAAAACGCACGCAAAAGTGGTGCAACTGTTTCATGAATTTGTCCCAATATGATTCCACATTCAAAACGAAGCTGCTTAAGCTGGCCCCAAGAACAGACACATCTGCTTTCCATATCCTCATCCTATACACCCCCTCACATGCTCACTACATTTCTGGGAATTTCCCAGATAAATTGAAAACCATGTAAACTATTTCATCGCTCATAATGTCTCTTTGTTTGACATTTTTCAAAATGGTTTATTTCCAGGTTTAAATTTAGAATTTTAATCCTATATTTAAAATGTGGTCTCGGACCTTTTTAACCCCACAGTGTGTATTTGTACTTTTCAGCATCGCCAGGTCTTAGTTACCCAGTGTGTGTACACAAGAGACAGTGAGTTCAAAGAGGAGCTGAAAGCATTGAGAAGGATGATGTTTACAGTCCCATGTCCCAGCTGCTACAGCTGTTATCATACTCAACCGGAGCTCACACAAGAGGTTAATTAATCTACAACACACAACTGATGCATCACATGCACAGACTTTCTTATAAGAAAATAGCCCACAAGCATTTGCATAATGTACATAATGTCTGTCTCTTATTATCGTCTTTGACAGACGTTTATACAGAGATAACATCGATGTGTGATGCTATAAGGTGAACTATTTATTCAACTGTACCTTTGATATGTTTTATGCCTTATTCTGACAATCTTTCCTGTTATCTTCACCTGAGATGCCTTTGACTGAGAGTACAATCAGCATACGACCGCCTGCATCCTAAACAAGTCAGGCTCAGACTTGTGACCGGCCGGCGAGCACTGCGATTAAAGAGTGCAGGAAGACTTTTGGAGAGCCTTACCTCAGATAAAACATTTATTCTGCTACATTTATCGTAAACTTTGTATTCATCTCAAAGTTGGAAATAATGTGATGGAAGACTTTGCTGCAATATGAAGCCTGAATGACAGACAAAATTAGAAAAAAATGTTGAAAAGTGCTTATTTGAGTCTATCAAAGCTAAGATTTCTTCAATTGACCCTTCGCTAAGCTCCACCCGTGGCGCCAATCTTATGTCAAATGTATTGCAGTTGCAGAAAAAAAAATAAAAATGCAAATCGTAAGATTAAAAAAACACATTAAAATATTTGGGTGGGAATTTTAAACAAGGTTTTAAATGGGTCAGTAACAATTTTTATATTTATTTTATTTTAACATGTTGATTTGTGATGTTTGTAATCCAGAGGATTTAGTTTAACAGAAATTAGGCAGTAAATAATCTTTTTAATTATTTAATAAAACACAGCAAAGAATAAAAACATACAAAGATAAAAAAAAAAGGGAAAATATAGACGTCAAAACACATGTAGATGGAAAGTTTTTGCAGAAAACGTCAGTGTTACTGAAGATTAAGGGTATCCTGGAAACACCGGTTGTTAAAAATTGGTTTTCATGGGCTTTTATTGTTAATCAGACAACAGAAACTGCATAGATTTCTGTAGTCCCCCCCCCCCTTCGGCTTTTCTTTTCAGGCGTAGATTGAAAATAGAAAAATTAAAGGGATAGTTCATCCAAATATGAAAACTCGCTCATCGTCTACTCACCCTCATGCCATCCCAGTCCTTTTTACTATAAATGTCCACTTTTACTTTCACATTCTTCTTCTTTTTTTTTTTTTTTGGCGATTCACATTCTTCATGCATATCGCCACCTACTGGCCGGGCTGGTCAAAGGTGGTGATTTAGAGTAAAAAGGACTTAAATATTGATCTGTTTCTCACCCACACCTCTCATATCGCTTCAGAAGACATGGATTAAACCACTGGAGTCCTGTGGATTAATTCAATGTGTGACTTTTGGAGCTTCAAAAGGTATGATCACCATTCACTTGCATTGTAAGGACCAACAGAGCTGAAATATTCTTCTAAAAATCTTAATTTGTGTTCTGCAGAAGAAAGAAAGTCACACATCTGGGATGGCATGATGAGAGAATTTTCATTTTTAGGTGAACTATCCCTTTAATGAGCTCATATAAAACTGATTTACACTAGAAGCACACTGATAAATAGGAAGAGGAGGTACATCATGAGCATAATAAGACCAAACGTTTTGTTAATTTTCCACTTGAAAGCAGCAATGGAGGCAACTCCAGTCAGCAGTATGAGGAAGAGCACTGCAGTGACACAGAAGAGGCCAGTACTGCTGACTGACACGGCACGACCACCAGTGAACATTGAATACAGCAGACACGGCACTGACAACCTGGAGACACAGAGACAGAGCCAAGGACATTAAACAAACAGTATTAAGGGTTCATTTGTGCACAATTAGGAACATGAGCAAACATGTCAGTCTCACCCGACAGTAATGTCAAACACATTGGTGCCCACAGATCTGGACACGGCCGTGCCACCCAAACCCCTCCGTGCCACTATAACACTGGTGATGGCGTTAGGTAGAGAGATGCCTGCTGACAGGATGGTCAGACCCATCGCCTCCTCAGATACATCAACTGTTTCACTCACCTAAAAAAAACACCAGATAATTATGAGGTTTCTCCGCATTTAAAGAAGTCTTAATTAGACTGTGGTATTTGTTTTACAATTTTCACTGAATAATTATGGTCTCATGTTCATATGTGTGCAAGCAAAAGCAATATAATTATGTAAGTTTATATGGCAGGTAGACTTGGGTTTATAAGGAAGTTATTGGGGATACATACCCGATGAGCCAACCACACCATGACATATGAGAACACCCCGATCCATAGGATGGAACCACAAAATGTTCCCACAAAATATTTTTTTGAGGCCTGGAAAATAAAAGCATACACATGAGCCTTTGAAAAGCCATTAAAATTCACAATGTTAAAATGCTTGAAAACTGATGTGTGTAACTTTTTCCATGCTTCTAGCTTCAGTCGCTAGTGCTATCTACCAGCTGGCTCCCGTTACACTCACCCCCCTTAACCTCACTCCCATCTGGCTCACGGCACCATTGTAACCGCCCCTGGTCACCCCGCTCCAAACGGGTCTCGAACCGGTGTGGCAGGTACGCTAACAAGGAGGCTAAAGGCTACAGCCTCTAGCATTAGTCGCTAGTGCTATCTATCAGCTGGCTTCCTTTACACTCACCTCCCATAACCTCACTCCCACCCGGGTCACAGCACCATTGTAACCTGCCCTGCTCGCCCCGCTCCAAGCTGGTCTCAAACCGGCATCTCCGGCGTGGGAGGCGGGTGCGTTAACAAGGAGGCTAAAGGCTACAGCCTCTAGCATCAGTTGCAAGTGCTATCTACCATCTGGATTCCGTTACACTAACCCCACTTAACCTCACTCCCATCCGGGTCACAGCACCATTGTAACCGGCCCTGGTCGCTCCGCTCCAAATGGGTATTGAACCGGTGTGGCAGGTGCGCTAACAAGGAGGCTACAGACTACAGGCTACAGCCTCTAGCATCAGTCACTAGTGCTATCTACCAGCTGGCTCCCATTACACTCACCCCCCTTAACCTCACTTCCATCTGGGTCACAGCACCATTGTAACCTGCCCTGCTCACCCCGCTCCAAGCTGGTCTCAAACCGGCATCTCCGGCATGGGAGGCGGGTGCGTTAACAAGGAGGCTAAAGGCTACAGCCTCTAGCATCAGTTGCAAGTGCTATCTACCAGCTGGCTCCCATTACACTCACCCACCTTAAACTCACTCCCATCTGGGTCACGGCACCATTGTAACCGGCCCTGGAAACCCCGCTCCAAATGGGTCTCGAACCGGCATTTCCGGCGTCGGAGGTGGGTGCGCTAACAAGGAGGCTAAAGGCTACAGCCTCTATCGTCAGTTGCTAGTGCTATCTACCAGCTGGCTTCTGTTACACATACATAGGGTGATTTCTTTGGAAACTGTGGCCCTTCCAAGCCAGCACAGCAACGCTGAGCTGAGGGGTGGGACTATAATCGTGATACTTTTAAAATTGGTTTCTTAAATTCATGTAAGTAATACTTTACAATAAGTTTGCATGCGTTAACATTAGCTAATGCATTCATGTACAAACGCTGAACAAAATGTTTACTTTATTTATTAATCTTGGTTAATGTTAACTTTTAAAGATACATCTTAAATTGTTAGTTCATAATGCATTAATGTTAACATATAATAATACATTTTTAAAAATGAAAACTTGCATATGTTGAAATGAGCATTTACCAAGATTTGTAAGCAGGGCTGGAATGGTAATCTGGCATACCGGGCATTTTCCCAGTGGGACGACACACTTTGGGGCCAATTAGGGGGGACTGGCCATCGGGAGAACCGAGCGGGCTGGTGGGTCGGCCGCGAAACGTGCCGAACTGGCCGCGATAAGCTAAAATGAGCCACCGCGTTATGCAGAACGGACCACAAAACGGTGTCACGATATGCAGAAAAGGACAGCGAACAACCCCCGCTCAACTTTTGGGCAAGCCGAGCCAATTTCTCTTCCCAGTCCAGCCCTCTTTGTAAGTGCTGCACACTTTTTTAAATTGTATTAACATTTCACAATTCAATTTGATGGAATTTTGCTCTGAAATTAAAATGTGGAAATGTTAAAATTAGGCCAAAATATTTTTCAGATTGTAAAATTATCGTTTATTCTTAGTTCATGTTAACTAATGTAGGGAGGGCCAAATTTCTTAAAAAGAAATAATTAATTAAATATATAAAAAAATCATTAAATATATCATGAAATAATTTTAGCACTAGATTGCACCATTTTATTTTAGAATTAATTTTGAGTTTATTGTTTTATTTTTTAGCAAACTTCCTGTCTTTTCATTTTCTTTTTTTGGGGGGTTGTGGCTTTCTACTCGTCAGTCAACGACAATGGGGCGTCACCTTTAAAATAGATTTCTTTGGGCTTTCTGGTTAGTGAGTTTAGGTATGTGTTTTTGTTTTGTTGGGGGCGTTCATGAATGAGCTTAGTACAATTACACATTATTTTTATTTGTTTACTCTTGCAGATGAAGTTGACAAAACAAAACGTTGACAATCTCTTAATTTTAACAATGCAGAAAATGCAGGACAAATTAAATGCTGTAAATGACTGTAACACTGGCTTAGGTGTGGATTCTGGAAGAGGAAACAAAGCTCATGCTTAAATTAAAAATCAGCCCAAATGTAATGCTAAAATGCAAACTAGTGCAGATTTCATTATGCATTTAATTACTTATTTAAATATAATGATTTAATGATTTAATCTTGCCCTCCATAAAAGACACACAGTTCTTTCATAAATGTTAAATTATCCCTAAAAAGTAAAAGGACATAAAAAAGTGCTAAAATTATATACATTTAATTATTTAATGATTTATTCATATATATATATATATATATTACAATATGAATTACATTTTTAAATAGTTATTTTATTATTTAATGAGTATTTAATTAACTTTATGAATTAAATTATTTATTTAATTAATTTATTATTTAATTATTATTTAATGATGCATTTAATTAATCCGCTATATATTAATGATTTAAATATTTAAATATTTATTTAATAATTTAAAGGAATGTTCCAGGTTAAAAAGAAAAAGAATAAAGTTAAGCTCAATCGACAGCATTTATGGTATAATATTGATTACCACAAAAAATATATTTTAATTCGTCCCACCTCTTTATACATATTCTTTTTTTTTTAAAGTAAAGATTGAGGTTACAGTGAGACACTTACAATGGAAGTCAATGGGGACAAATTTTGGAGGGTTTAAAAGGCAGAAATTAAAAGCTTATAATTTTTTAAAACTCATGTATTATTTGAGCTGTAACATTATTTCAATTGTAATTTTTACAGTCATTTTAGGGTTTGTTGACGTTAAACAGTAAAATTGGCTATAACTGTACACAGATGCGGTTAGTATGGGAGTTTATCACAATAAAACCATGTTTACATCCATATTGTTTATGTCTTGTGGCTAAACTTTAGAAAGTATTGTAAGTATTTGAGTATTGGCCCCATTCACTTCCATTGTAAGTGCCTCACTGAAATCTTGATTCTTGCATTTTTTAAAGAAAAGGGGAACGAGTCGAAATACATTTTTGTGGTAATCAACATTATGTGCTGCTGGCTGAGTTTAACTTGTACTGAACCCAGAATATTCCTAGAGTAATTTGGCTCTCCATAATCCATCAACTAGGCAAATAACACACAAACAATAATTTTACTAGTATTTACACTTCAATTTCATCACACAATTCCATCAAATTTAATTAAATGAAATTAATATTACACAATGAATGGAATTTTGCTATGAAAGTGAAATGTGTTAATTTTAAAAATAGGCAAAAATTATTTTTTATATAGAAACAAGATGTATTAAAACAAATGCACATTCAAATGTCAATAATCGTTCATTTATTTGTTTGTCAAGTCACTGTGTGTAAATAGGCTGATTTGTGTCAATGATCATGTTAACTCTTTACAAGCTGCTCTTCTTATTAGATATTGTTCTATTATTACATCAAATTGGTGGAACCCACTGTATGATAGTAAAGCAGGTGGAAGCTTCTGTCAAACTGACCTGTTTGCGGACGTCAGGGAGAGTAGAGCACAGCGGGATGGTGATGGGCAACAACAGAATGTATGGAACATGAATCTGTTCCCGTTCCGGCCATTTAAGAGACAGCGGCTGATTTATATCATCTTCCTCATTACTGTTCTCACTGTCTTCATCCTCATCATCAGTGGCATCACTGTCATCTCCCTGACTGCTGCTGCTGACATCATCATCATCATCATCATCATCTTCATCATCGCTTTCAAAGCTCCCAGACGTCTCAGAATCTGAGGTCTTCTCATCATTAAAGAAGCACGAGTTATCATTCACTATTCCTTTTCAAACAATGTCAAACATTGTGAAGCATGAATCATGTACTGTACCTGTTGCTCTTCATCTGTGCTTTTGGAGGGTTCTGCTGGGTTTGACACCTGCACGGTTTTAACTGCTGCTGCTTTCCTCTCGTCCAAACCTACTGATGAGCAATCACATAGTAGATAATGAACAGACGGTTCTAGCTTGTATGGCGCCCTGGGTGAACACCCCTCTTCAGCGCAAACGCCCCCATGTGGGGTGCTGAAGGGGGTGTCCATGCCACCACCGGAGGCTGCCCATGACGCCCATACTTAAATCCGCCGGGCGGTCATGATGTACCAAGTATCTCCTGTGTAATATGGACATATGGGTTCATTTCTGCATTTCTTATGACTGTAGTGCACACTTGTTTGAATGAGTGTTTATGTGTTGAAGTACCTCCTCTGAAGGGGTTGGTGGCGTGAATTATAAGCTGATAGATGGTGTTTCGTGACGTGCAGCTACGCAGAGAATCTGATCCGCCTCCTCTGAACACATCAGGCCTTAACTGGACAACCAGAGAAATAAAGAAATGCATGTCTACTGTTTGTGCTTAGCTTTATTTTGAACCCAACTATATTCCACATAGGGTACATGTTGCATATATGGGCTCTTCAGTGATTAACATCCTCATTCACTTTCACAATTCTAAAATTCATACAATATGGGGTGAGTAAATAACCGAAGAATCTTAATTTTTGGGTGTACTGTTCCTTTAAAATGGTAAAAAATATGGCACTAAAAATATAGGCACTTATATAGCGCCTTATTTTAACCTCAGTAGTTATCAAAGCGCTTTACATTGTGTCCCAATCACCCATTCACACACACATTCATACACCAATGATGGCAGAGCTGCCATGCAACGCGCTAGCCTGCCATTGGGAGCAACTTGGGGTTCAGTGTCTTGCCCAAGGACACTTCGGCATGTGGAGTCGTGTGGGCCAGGTTTCGAACCACCAACCCTGCGATTAGTGGCCGACCCGCTCTACCACCTGAACCACAGCTGCCCCTAAAAGCCCATTTAGAAGCTAACTAGCGAACAGAATACGTTCCTTATAACACTGGCGTATGGTTTCCGTTTGGTCCTTTTGGTGGAAACCAATCCCTAACATTCTGATAATGTTATCTTTAGGTTTTCTAACTACCATTTCTAGAATGTTGCAGGGAGGTTTTTGTCTGACAACCTTACACTGAAACCCCTAATAAGTTGACTTTACTCATTTGATTGAGTAGACCCGTTCCCTCAATCAAATTAAGTAATAGCATCTCCAAAACTTGTGTAATTAAGTTCACTGAACTTGATGGTCATTTCAAATTAACTTAACTACTTCATTTAACAAGATGCAAGCAGACGTTACTTAGATTTGCCATTTTGATATTGTCGTTTCTACTTAAAAATTTTAGTTGAATTAACTCAAATTTAGATCATACAATAACACAGCTGAAATTAAGACTATAATAACTGGGGGCCTGGGTTGCTCCACGAGTGAAGACGCTGACTACCCCTGGAGTCGCGAGTTTGAATCCAGGGCATGCTGAGTGACTCCAGCCAGGTCTCCTAAGCAACCAAATTGGCCCGGTTGCTAGGGAGGGTAGAGTCACATGGGGTAACCTCCTCGTGGTCCCTATATTGTGGTTCTCGCTCTTGGTGGGTCACATGGTGAGTTGTGCGCGGATGCCGCAGAGAACAGAGTGAAGCCTCCACATGCACTACGTCTCTGCGGTAACACGCTCAACAAGTCCACGTGATAAGATGCGCGGATAGACGGTCTCAGACGCGAAGGTAACTGAGATTCGTCCTCCACCACCCGGAATGAGGTGCAACCACAAGGACTTGGAGCGCATCGGGAATTGGGCGTTCCAAGAAAAAGGAGAGAAAAAATGACTAACGACTAGAAATTGTTAATCTTTAAATAAACGCATTTCTCCACTGAAATGCATTTGTCAAACAAATTGACCAAGTACTACAAAAGAGCTAAAACCTTTATACATTCTTAGTAACAACTATTTGAATGCCCCGATAAGTTCCCTTAGACCAAGGAAACATAATTAAATAATTCAATCAAAAGGGATTATGGGTATTTCCCACAAGACAACTTAATTTTTCCAGGAATGACAACTGAACTTATAAAGAATGTTCCTCTAATGGTTATTTTTAGATTTGATTTTTCATTCACATTTTTCTCTATGTGTTATTATCATACATTTGATTATTTTGCATAAAAGTATTGAGAGATGACAATGACTTGTATTGTGGTACCAGATGCTCCAGCAAATCTGACATTTAAATAGAAGGATTCAGTTTTACATATTATGGACACAATGGTATCCAGAACTAGACATGGATTGTAGATTGATTACAGAAAAAAGCATTTGGAAACCAAAAACTAACATTCACTAAACGTTCTGGGAACCAAAAAATGGTTAGCTGGTAAATAAAGCCTCTCTTACCTCTTCAGGCTCATCAGTGTTGAGAACTTTAGCAATGTTGTCATGTTTTTGAAGGTACAATTGAACAGTTCCTTTCAGAAGTTCATCATACTTCATGACGACCATGAAAGCCAAACATCCCAGCAGCAGTAGTACACTTTCCCACCATGTGATGATATCATCCATGAAAAACACGATGAGCATTAGCAGGTCAAATGTGTAGAAGGTGACATCCCTAAGTAGTGGCCACCAGTTCAGACTGAGTATCTCCTCTGAGAACAAAGCACATGTGCCAATAACAACGAGAATGTTGAAAAATCCCGACCCCACGATGGCACCAAAACCCACATTACTGTGGGGGAGAAAGACCCCAATTAGCAAGGTGAAGAACTCTGGAGCAAAACCCCCTGAGATTAGAAAGTTGGCTCCTGCGAGTTCTTCAGGGATGTGGAGCTTTTCCGTAATGATTCCAAGAGCCGGTACAAAGAATTCCTCACATACTATGGCTAAGGCAAAAAACATGTAAATAATGCCAGAAATATGAAGAAGAATCCAACCGTGCCTTCGTTGTTCCAATGTAAAGAGGTCCTCGGGATAGTATCCTTTCCTGTGAGGGGCACCGCCAGGAGGCGGTGGACTATTGTCCATTTTTGGAGTGACTGTAGTAAGGATTGTCGTGTGTTGGGAAGTGTTGGCAGTAGGTTTGTGTAATGGCTCTAAATAAATACACCGTGAATAATCACGTTTTTTGATAGCAGAACTCATGGCCAAGTCTGTCCTTGCTTCGTGCGACGACTTTAGCTTCTGCATGGGGGGATAATGTTGATTTGTTTTCATTACACCAGCCTCCTCGGCTTGAACTTTGCTCTTCGAGAGCTCCCCGTCCCGGCCTATAGCCCAGTAGATCCAACAAACCAGTATTACCAAGATAAAACAGAGGATTTGATAGAACTTCATGCGTTTTATTTGGGACTGATTCATTGCTGGAATATAGTCCAGTACACAGTTTAAATGTTGATATCAAAATCTGTAGAAACACAAGTATGAATAATCAGAAACAAATTGAACCTATCAGCCCAAGTCCAATCATTTGTTGAGTGGATGGTGAAATTATACATGCAGTCATATTATCCTGAAGACAGACAGGTGATCTGATCCTACTGATGTGAATGTACATCTTCGTAGTAGTCGCACAAACGGATTATTGCCTGAAAAAAGAAACACAAGAGACATTGAAAAGGATTGTACAGCGATCTCTGCTGAAAACTAACAAACAATAGATACTTTAATGGTTTCAACTACAAACACCATTATGAGTGTTGTGTGTTTTAGGCCATGTTCCATTAGAATTTGATGGTTTTTATTGGTTTCCATTAGAGAAATGTATTGGTCCAGAGGAGAACTGGCTCCCACAGCTTAACCTGATTTCTCCCAAGAAAACATATGAATAAAATCATGAGCACTCATATGAGATGAAGACTTCAGTTATATTGGTAAACTTACAAAAGCAGTTTTATTCCTCATGGGGACTGCCAAGTTACAGTCACATGACCAGCCGAATTCTAGAAGAAGCCTTTTAGAAGCCTTTATTTTGGTCACACATTATACATACATTTTTGCAGTGAAATTTATTGGTTTCCACATATCCCAGCTAAGCTGAGAAATCCCAACCCCACGATGGCACCAAAACCCACATTACTGTGGGGGAGAAAGACCCCAATTAGCAATATTGTCAACTCTGGAGAAAAACCCCCTGAGATTAGAAAGTTGGCTCCTGCGAGTTCTTCAGGGATGTGGAGCTTTTCCGTAATGATTCCAAGAGCTGGTATAAAGGAGTGCAGGGTCAGCCATGATACAGCACCCCTTGAGCAGATAGGGTCAAGGGCCCAACAGTGGCATCTTGGCAGTGCTGGGGCTTGAACCCCCACCCTTCAGGTCATTAACCCAGAGCCTCAACCACTGAGCCACCACTGCCCCTACTTGCTTTGCTATTGGACACTTTCACTCACAGATTAAATGAATATTTTCCAGACTGTGAAAAATGAATTTTTACATGTCATCGATAATTGAAAACGATTGAATTTGAATGATGCTGCATCCAAGCCGATGACGCAAGCAAAAATATGTTAATGAGTGCATCTTTTAATGGATTTAGTGTTTCCATACTACAGATGCTTTTGTGCTTTAAAAAAAAAGTTCCACTTATGAGTTACATTTGGCATGAAAGGTGCACCGTAAAATATTAAGACCCTCAGTACATTTTAAAATCCTTGCATTGATTAATTTTGCTCAATTCATATTGTAAATGCCAACTCACTATGATAGTTAAGGCTCCTTTTTAACCCTCCCTTTTAAAAAGATAAAATCATACATACCATTGAATGCTGCAGAGATGTAAATAGATGTAGATAGTTTGTGTAGCACCGAATGAAAAGTAGGTCACACCTGACAGCTCCTGAGAGCTCTGCATTAATCTTCAACAGACGTTAAAGTAGATTACAATAATAATCTGCTAGAGTACATCAATGTCATTCTACATCGAAACTGAGATGGGTGCAATGAAATTCATCTGACTCCCTCAATTGTTTTTTAATTTTAAATAATTGTGTATTTTTAAATCTATGTAGCTTTATTTTCATACTAAATCCATCATGAGTACAAACATACGGATGTACAGTATGGAAGACCGTAACCTGCACGCTGTCATCTTTCCTCATGGGACAATGACGTCATCACAACACTGATTGGTTTGGTACATTCATTCAAATAAATTGGTTGGTGAAAAATTCAAATAGGCATAATTAACATTTGTCTACAAAACTCATTTTAAACATGAGCCTAGATCAATATATTAAGATTGTGAGAAACAAATTCAGACAGCTAAGTCCAATTTGTGTAGGTATCACTTAGACTTTAGCTTTAAACACATTATACCTGATAATTAAAATAATTAAAACCATATGTGGTGAACAATCGGACCAGATTTCATACCAGGAGCCAGTTTATGGCAGAGCCCCTCCCTAACGGTCAAGGCAAAGGAGAGTGGCTCCATTTTCATTGGATAGTGGCAAGAACACCACAAACAAATGCCAAGCGCAGCCATCAGATAAGCTGCTCGGACAACTGCCAGACACCCCGCACAAGGCAGGAAGGACCTTCCAACACGTTGGAAAAGACTTCTCATTGGTCCATGAGTGGTTTCTTATCAACCTATCGGAGCACCTATCTATTGAGCAAACCTTCTCTTTAAGTTTCGTGCATCTGCGTGTTCCAGATGATGAATACTGCTCCGACATAAGGGCTGTATATTTGTGTGGTGGTGGTGTAGTGGTCTAAATCACATAACTGGTAAACTGGTAATCAGAAGGTCGCTGGTTCGATCCCCACAGCCACCACCTTGAGCAAGGCACTTAACTCCAGTTTGCACTGGGGGGATAGTCCCTGTAATAAAGGCTTACTGTTTACTGTTAAGGTGAAACTCCGTAGCTGGTGCCCCGAGGATGGAGGGAAGGGCTGTCTGATATTAATAATCACACACACATACACCTTAAGTGTCATGTGATCAATAATCACCACATAATTTGGTGTCTTGTGTGAAGCCCAGTTAATTTCAATTGGGTAATTCTCACTACACATATAAAGAAGAAAACCTCTCTGTCATATTATGAAGTATAAAGCAATATTATAATTTTTAGATACAATGAATTCATATGAGCTCATAATGGGGCCAATCGCAAAACTGATTTCTCGTAATAAAAAATTTTACGTTTTCCCAACTGCAAAACCTTCTCAATTAATTTGTACATACAGTTAATGAAATATGAGCCTAAATGAAAGATAAAATCAATTAAAAAGTAGAGAGTATAATGTACGGTAGTAAACAATAACCAAAAAACTACCATATTTGTATTCAAAAGCAATTGCAGTTTTATATTAAATATAGAAAAAGAGCAAAGCATCACTTTCACACACAGCTTGTTAGTATTGCAAATGTGAACTACATATACATCATCTTCATATTTATATACAAATTACAACTGAACAACAAAATTATAAATATCTTCGTTAACTTACAGCAGTTATACATGTGACTGATAATTCAGAAACAAAAAACACATGAGCGCTCTGTTAAACAGCTGGCACCAACCCCATCATTCCCTAAGCTTAGAAACACAAGTGGTTATATCATTTAAATGAATAAAATTAATGCACGTTTGTTCAGACGCAGTATACATTAAATCAACCATTTTTTACTCCTTTGTGAAAATATGTACAACCCTTTCTGAAATCGATGAGGAGGAAGAGGGTTAAAGGTTAACTACAGGTTTACTAAACGGCACTAATCTCTGCTCGACTTGTCGGCCAACAAACAACTTGAGCTGCCAAGATCAATACACGTCCATGTGGCCTCAAAGCGCCGTGAGTTTTAGCAGCAAATCAGCATTATCCTGAATCTGGAGAACTTACTTCAAGAAGCTTTTGAGAACTGAGAGACAGACGAGTTTCAAAAATGCAAAAATAATCATTAAAGAAAATAAACATGTTAAAATATGTAAATGCATAATTCAACGTATTATAAACATTTCCAAATATAAAGCTGGGCAAAAAACACATTTTATAAAACATATACACACAAACATATATATTTTTTTAATTCATTTTTTTAAGCACTGTAACATTATTATTTGTTTTTATGACAGTTAAGCACCCGCCCCCCCATTCTCATACAACGCATTCAGGTGTTACTTTTGCATTTACTAGATTTTTAGGCCTCTAATTATTCCAAATAGGGATTTTTATGATGTACCGTTTTACTGCATTACAGTAAAAAAATACTATATTAGGGCTGTCGATCGATTACAATTTTTAATCGAATGAATTACATGGTGTCCCGATTGATTAATCGCGATTATGAGGGCTTGTTTAAGGACCCGTCAATGTCCAGCTGCGTCAGACATGCTTGTGTAGCGTCTCGGTGTACGTTGCGTCATAAACATACAATGTTTAGTTCACTGTGTCAAGTTAAATATAGTTTAATACTCAATCTTTAAACACATCTTGAGTTCCCTTAGATCGCATTTGTGCTCCTTCAAGTGTTTTGAACGCAAGAATGTAACTCATGTCTGTGTTGTTGCTACTGAAGTGTTTCTTCACTGTATAAACTGTGTGTTGCTCATACAGCTGAAATTTCACTTACTGCCCTCTGGAGTAAACAGGTGGTACTACAAGCATTTCTCAGGAATCTTCCATATGATGGTCCGGGGCATTGTGATTAATTGCGTTAATTATTTTAACGCGTAATTTTTTTGTCAAATTAATCACACTGAATTAACACGTTAAATCGACAGCCCTAATATATATATATATATATATATATATATATATACACACACACACACACACACACACACACACACACACACACACACCGATCAGCCACAAGATTTAAACCACCTGCCTAATATTATGTAGCTCCTCCTCCGCCACCAAATCAGCGCCAACAATCATGCATGCGATTACCAAATCAGCCAATCGTGTGGCATCAGTGCAGTGCATAATATCATCCAGATACGGGTCAGGAGCTTCAGTGAATGTTCACATCAATCATCAGAATGAGGAAAAGAAATTGATCTAAGTGATTTGGACCATGGCATGATTGTTGGTGCCAGATGGACTGGTTTGAGCATTTCAGAAACTGCTGATTCTCCTGGGATTTTCATGAACAACAAAGTTTCTGGAATTTACTTCGAATGGTGCCAAAAACAAAAAACATCCAGTGAGGGATGTTGTGTTTCTTGGTACTTGTGCTGTGGACATAAATGTCTTGTTGATGAGAGAGGTCGACGGAGAATGGCCTCGAACTGACAAAGTCTATGGTAACTCAGATAACCGCTCTGTGCAATTGTGCTGAGAAGAATATCATCTCTGAATGTTGTTTTGAGATGTGGGTTGGTGTTGTTTTGGTGGCACGAGGGGAACCTACACAATATTAGGCAGGTGGCTTTTAATGTTGTGGCTGATCGGTGTACACATTTTATGATTTTTAGTATGTCTATATATATATATATATATATATATATATATATATATATATATATATATATATATATATAAGAATTCATAGTTATATAATTGTATAATTTTACAGTAATTATAATGGGGCTGTGCCTAAATGTCATTCAAATAAAGTCACAATGCAAAACATTAGTGGTCCTAAATCAGGCCACACTATCTTTAAGTAAAATAAAATGTCTTATTTCTTTCTTTTGATTTTGAGGTTGAAATATGACCAAAAAGGACACATTCTTGATAGGTTTCATGAGAAGTTTCATCTGGTCAGTGGTATGTGCCTCCAAAATTAGCATAGAGGTATGATTTCACAGACAGCCGTACTACTGTAAGTGCAAGGTGCTCTAGAGATGCTGGTTGGTTGCTTTGTTGAATCATCTCTGAACATCAAAAGAGAAATGCCAAAAGCATGTACCAAATATAAAAACCAAAAAGAAAGATGCAAATGCAAACACTGGCTTCATCTTTCTTAGCAAAATGACTGTACTCTCTATAAAGCGGACCATGATTTATTCGAAATAGTCAGTGAAGATACAGATTCTTCAGGCTCCTTTGGCACGTCACAAAGTCTTGTGAATGGTGTCCTTAAACAGTCCTAACACTTTCAAAACTACTTAAAAACAACAACTAATAAAACATTAAAAACCCAATGTAAATGTACAAAAAGTTCATAAATACATTTCATAACGATAAGTTGAGGGCTGGATGCTGACACATCCAAGAGCATTGAGTAAATCGTCCATGAAGCGATGATATCGTAATAAGCTGGCATTTGCAATAAAACCGTTTTACGCCACAAAGTTTCTCGTTACAAAAAGGCTCCAAATATCTCGCAGTGTCCGTTTTGTGATTCCAGCATGTCGACTTCTCGTTGAACTTGTTCATAATTCAATGGGCCAAAGGAAGTGGGCCGTAGTCCAAAAGCAGAGGAGCGTACAAGGGTCAGAAACATTGGCGCTGTACCATTTTTGACGTTTAAACTTTTCAAGTATGTCCGGATATTTACGTTGAACTTAAGAACAACATACGCGATCGGAACTGTACATATGGCATGCATTTGTATCCAGCCTTTTGGAGGACATATTTTTTTTTACTTGAAGCATCTAACAAAGTTTTAGTTTTTCAATGCATGTTTACACTTCACTCTCAGTTGAGGCTTTACGGTTTGGGACCCAGCCGGTATCGGGATGTCCACTATGGCGTTGGGGCGTTACGGCATGGGAGGTGTTGAGACTCGAGCACTCCGATTGGTCACCAAGTAGCAGCTGCTCCATCTCCCCGTCGTTCAGAGAGGCGGAGCTTGCCTGAAGAGAAACGGTGTCCGTACGGATGCAAGTGTGAAGCCCCGCCCCTCGACACACCTTCAGCTGTCTCAGGTCTTCCCAATAGAGGTCTTCTCCAGAGAGCAGACAGACTCCCTCCACGATGTGAATCTTCTCTTTAGTGTAGCCTCCATCCACATCACCCTGCACCTAGAAAATGTCATTCAACAGCATTAGAAGGGAGTTTAAATGCGTTTCAACGCCTGACACCAATATTTCTGCAGTCGATACCAATGGTAGTAAAATTTCACTTCTCTCCAATCCAATCTCGATACCACAGCAAACACTAATATGCTATTAAACACACAGGTTTTTATATAAATACTAGAGCAAACACTTTACAACAGGGTTGTATTAGTTAACTACGTTAGTTAACATGAACTAACAATGAACAACACTTTTACAGCACTTATTGATCATGCTTTATGTTACAATTCCATATATAGGGGCTTGGGTCGCTCAGCGAGTGTCGACGCTGGCTACCTCCCCTGCAGTCGCGAGTTCGAATCCAGGGTGTGCCGAGTGACTACAGAAAGGTCTCCTAAGCAACCAAATTGGCCCGGTTGCTAGGGAGGGTAGAATCACATGGGGTAACCTCCTCGTGGTCGTCATAATGTGGTTCTCGCTCTCAGTGGGGCGCGTGGAGAGATGTGCATGGATCACGGAGAGTAGAGTGAAGTCTCCACACGCACTAGGTCTATGCGTAATGCGCATGTGATGAGATTAGTGGTTCTCGCTCTCAATGGGGCGTGTGGTAAGCGGTGCGTGAGTATTTTTAATTAAGCGACGATTGCTTCAAATTGGTCCAGTAATTATTCTAGTAAACAACCAGTAATGAAGAAATACAATTAAGAGCAATGAGAGATTTTTGGCTATTGTTTGTCATATATTATTTGATATTGTTTAATAGCAGGTCTATTAGGCTGTATTTACACTGCAAGGCTTATTTCAAAAGATCCCATATTTGGACACAAATCAGTTTATTTTATTTGTTTACATTCACTTAAGATACAATTGACCGTGGCTACAACAATATCTCGTAACGACGGTCATTTTGCCTTATATTCATCTGTAATAAATGACCTTATCATTGGGTTTGTGTCAATGAAGTTACAAGAGAATATAATCAAATAATGCACTTGATTATCCATAAATAGGACGTAATCACATGGTAATTCATATTAGAGAATTAGAGTTGCATTCACAGCAAACCTTCATTTTGCCTTGTTCAAGACAAAGCACAGCACTGCAATCAACACGCTCCATGCTAGCTCAGGCAATCTTAGCAAACGTTAACAAATACATTAGCCCCAACATGAATTTAAACACTTAAGCTACAACCTGACCCCGTTTTTACCTGGTTTTAAGATGCATTTTTGATGATCTGATCACATGTATTCAGTGTTAAATACAGGTCTGAATGGAGTCTAAAAGGTTTGTGATCGGATCACAAAAACCACATACATACATGTGGTGAAAAATGCACTGCATTGCATTTGAGGTGTAAACGCTAATCCGTCCTGATTGCGTCCCGGCAGCAGCGAAGAACTGCCCCTCTCCTGTCAATCAACCCACTGCTCTACAACAAGAGTTTTAAACTTTGCCGGTTACGAGTGGCTTTAAAAGGAAATAACTGCCCAAACGCAGATACATACAAAGACCCTCCCCTCGAAATCTGAACACAAGTGGGGACAGCCAAGAAGAACATCTGTTATGGACAGGAGGCACATTTGAGTGACCAGAAGTGACCACGTGTGATCGGATCAACTGAGACGCATCTTACTAGCTTCATCTTAATACAAGTGAAGCTCAGTCGGCAGCATTTGCGGCGAAATGTTGATTACCACAATCATTTAGTCCCTCCTTTTCTTAAGAAGTAAAGATCAAGGTTACAGATTGAGACACTTACAGTGGAAGTGAATGGGGCCAAATTTTGGATGGTTTAAAGACAGAAATGTGAAGCTTATAATTTTATAAAAACACTTGCATTAATTCTTGTTAAAACTCATGTGTTACTTGAGCTGTAAAGCTGTTTAAATCATAGACTGTAAAAAAGATGGACGACGCCCCTTCGCTCTTTTCCATTGGTGAGAACTGAAGCTGCCAGTGTCTCGATATGGCGCTGACATCTTGGGACTTGAGTCTGCGCGGTTGCGATTTCGGGACCAGACCTGCGCAGTAGTGAGCAGGAAGTAAAGCCGCGAAATCAAGGCCCCGCCCTCACTCTCGCTGAATCAATCGCAAGGACACGCCCCTGCACTTTTGACTTATGACGGTGTGAAATAATTAATTATAGAAATGTAGATATTAAATTTAAAGCTCAAATCTCCTCAGTCCTCCGAAGATCCCGAAAAAAAGTCAGTTGGTGCTTCAGTGACTACATCGCTCAGAGAACCTGTCAATCACAGCTGTCAATCATGATGTCACAGCACCGTTTTTATAGCATCAAATAACTAAAAACAAACTTATTTTGAAAACAAACACTTGAAATTACATCAACGGGATAGAAACGACAGTAAATGACAGAAACTATCTTTGGAAAAAAGATATGTGAAGTGTAATTTAATTGTTTAGTTGGTCTCACGTCCCGTTGAATAACATGGGGAGGCGGGGTTTATAACCTATACTAGGACCAGTCACCGGGGGGCGATCGAGACATTTTGGCTTCACTTTTGAGGGCTTGTGTGGCACACTTGGTTTAAATTGTCGTTTTAATATGTCGTCATGTCAAAAAAAGTGGTCAAATTGGCTATAAATTGACAGAAAAGGTTAAAGAGATTTTATCACCCTAAAATCATGTTTACACACATATTGTTTATGTCTTGCGTCTATACTTTTGAAACAGTATTTTAACATTTACAGATTGGCCCCATTGACTTCCATTGTAAGTGTCTCACTGAAACCCAGATTTTTGCTTTTTTTTTATAATAAAATGAGGGGCAAGTCAAAATACATTTTTGTGCTAATCAACATTATGCCACAAATGCTGTCGATTGAGCTCAACTTGTAATAAACCCAGAATACTCCTTTAAGTGTACGAATATCATTTTAAATATATCAAGAAAACAAAAACCCTTTATAAGCAAAACGTGATATAAAGTGTGCAGAAGCCACATGGTTTGACTTTGAGCCGCTGTATCAATGCTGTCTTAGTCGATTGTCTCTTCGAATGGACACCATGCACGAAAGAAAAGATGGGATGCTGGATTTGGGGTCAAACAGAAAACTTCCCATGCCATTGAACTACCTTGTTTGCCCTCGAGATGAAAAATAAGGAAGATGTCAAAAGATGAAGGGAGAGAGGGAGTTGTAGGGATGATTGAGCTGCAGACATGAAATAATAAACCATGAGAGCGGTGACTCGTACATCCCTATCCCACATACGCTTGCACGTCTTTTGTGAAGTTTTCCAAGGCAAAAATAGCAGGAATTGAAAAGTAAAGCGCACCTCTTTTTTATATCGCAGATGGTTGTTTATGGCGGGTTTCTGTGCGGTCTCTATTTTCACCTCTTGTGTTGACGTTCTGTACGAGGGATTGCTGTACGTCAGGTTACTCACTCCTGGATCCGCAAATTTGAACTTCTTGTGTCTGGAAGGCGAGAGGAACAAATCGTATCAGGATGAGCAACTGACAAACAGTTCATTGAAGAGTTCATATACCTGCAGACGTACCTATAAATAACAAATGCAACGATGAGTATCAGGATCGCCAGGATGGTCAGAGCTCCGCCAATCACGTAACTGATATGAGGGCCCTCGTCTATGGAAGGTACATTTTAGAGACCGTTCACATACTTGCTTTATATATGATTACATGTGATTTCCAGATTAGACACAGGAACAGACTATTGTCATATATTTACCACGAGGTGCAGACACCACGCTGTTCTGGAAGCAGTCCTCTAGATTCAGACCTGTATCTGTACAACTGGGAGGAGAACATTGGAAATAATTTGCATGCGTCACTATTAATACTTAGAGGGGAAAAGGACACTTGAACCTCACAAGAGGGTTTCCGTTTAACTGTAAAGCTGCATTTAACTTACTTGACCACTGATGAGCCTGGCTGAGGTTTTTCTGTCTGGGATTTGGGAAGGTTTTCAGGGGGCCGAGTGCCAGTGTTGCCCTTCTCTGGTGCCGTGGGAACATAACCAGAAACTAGCGTGGAGACAGAAATCATATAAAAGCGTATACATCTACTACTGCACAGGACTGGACTGGGAAGAGAAATCGGCCTGGGATTTTACATAGCAACTGCCCAAAAGATGAGCGGAGGGGGGGTGGGGGAGTGTTCGCTGTCCTTTTCTGCACAACGCGGCGGCTCATTTTAGCTTATTGCGGCCCATTCGGCCTGTTTCGTGGCCGACCCATCGGTCCGCTCGGTTCTCCAGATGGTCAATCTGCCCCTGATCGGCCCCAAAGTGCGTCGGCCCACCGGGAAAATGCCCGCTATGCCAGATTACCAGTCCAGCCCTGCTAATGCAGCATCAAAAGCTAATCTTGCTCAAATTAAGCTGCATTAAAAGGAAAGAATTCACATCTGTCAAAATAACTTAACCGACTTTTCACAAAATTGCATCAATGAATTCAAATCAACCAGTGGTCCCGGACACTTTACACCACTATAACTAATATTTCTATTAATAAAGTTATACATTAAGCTTTAAAACTCAAATCCAGCTCAAAAAAAAATATTTAAAAAAAAGTGTCAAATGAAAAATGCGGGAACTGCAAATTATGGAGAATAAACATATATAATACAATAAAAAGGCAAACATGCATATTAAATAGTAATAAACAAAAAATGGCAACTATGAGGCAACTATACATGCATCAAGATGTCTTTAGTTGCTTTTTAAAATAGTAATGCTTGAAGCTGGTCTAATTTCAAACAATAGGAAGTTCCAGATCTTTGGGACATAATGACAAAAATATCAATATGAATATTTTTATTTGGGGAAACATCTCCGTATCCAACAATGGTTTCTTGACAAATCACCTCTGTATTACAGACATCATTTGACCTCATACAGCTACATTTCCCTAAAACGATCATGATGTTTTACTCACTTGTAGAGCAGGGATGTCCGTCAGGTTCATCTGGACACGCGCACACAAAACTGTTACTCTTGGCGAGACACAGGTGTGTGCAGCCGCCATTATTCACTCCACAATGATTCGTACCTACAAACAGACTGACTGTTACTCATAACTTCATTCTCATGGTAAAAACCATTTCCTTTTCTCCCAAGTATGCTTCAAATAGCCTTGAGAATATTTCAAAGCACAAAATATAAATACTTAAAGATAAACATCGTACATCTTAAAGAGACAGTACACAAAAATGAAAATTCTCTCATCATTTATTCACCCTCATGCCATCCCAGATGTGTGTGACTTTCTTTTCTCAGCAAAGCACAAACAAAGATTTTTAAAAGAATATCTCAGCTCTGTAGGTCCAATGGTGGTCAGAGCTTTGTAGCTCCAAAAATCACAAAGGAAATAAAAGTAATTCAAAAGACTCCAGTGGTTTAATCCATGTCTTCTGAAGTGATATGATAGGTGTGGAGGAGAAACAGAAAAATATTTAAGTCATTTTTATTCTAAATCTCCACTTTGACTTTCACTTTCAGATGTAATAGTGAAAATAAACAGCACCACATGTGATTTTCAGATGTAAAAGTGTAGATTTAAAGTGAAAAAAGGACAGACATTTTTTATCTGTTTCTCCCCTACATCTATCATATCACTTCTGAAGACATGGATTTAACCACTGGTGTCGTGTGGATTACTTTCATGCCGCCTTTATGTGATTTTTGGAGCTTCAACGTTCTGGTCACCATTCACTTGCATTGTATGGACCTACAGAGCTGTCCTTTTTTGCATATTGCGGCACCGTTTTGTGGTCCCTTCTGCATAACGCGGCGGCACATTTTTGCTTGCCGCGGCCCATTCGGCACGTTTTCGCAGCTGACCCACCAGCCCGCTCGGTTCTCCCGATCGCCAGTCCGCCCCTAATCGGCCCCAAAGTGCCGGTAAAATGCCCGGTATGCCAGATTACCAATCCAGCCCTGACCAGCTGTGACGGTCAATCAAGTTGCTGGTTAATTGGTTTTTATTTTTGTTACGTTAAGCTAAATAGCTCCGCCCATAGTAAAACTTCTCAAAATTACTCGAAATGAGTAACTGCTTAAAACTCGTTGCGTTGGACACAGTTAAGTCAAGTTTGTAGATCCTAGCATCATCAAATGTTAGTAGCACAAACTGACACCATTGGTGGAGCCAATGTAATTGTGCCAGGCTGGGCGGGATGCTCAAACAAACGGAGGAATGTTTGGAAATCAACCTACAAATGGCTTAATTAGAGTAAACTCTGCATATTTAACTTGGATATGAGAAAATATATTAACAAATCTAAAAAAACTGACAAATCTGTTAAAGATGACATGTACATACTAAAAGGTAACATAAGACATTTGCAATTCTTCTATGCAAGATTTAAAAAGTGTCTCTATATTTTTTTTTTTTAATAATCGCAATTAATCACATATATTAATATTTTCTGAGACAGGGACTCAAATTACAATAACTCACTATTAAATGATTATGAATATATTATAAATGCAATAATTCAGATAAATAAAATGCATTACATTATTGTGACCGACAATAATAAAAGTGACTTTAGAATGCAATATATTGTTTCATTTCATATTATTGAACATAAGCTTAACGCTGACATTTACATTTACATTTACATTTATGCATTTGGCAGACACTTTAATCCAAAGTGACTTACAGTGCCCTTATACAGGGACAATCCCCTCGGAGCAACCTGGAGTTAAGTGTCTTGCTCAAGGACACAATGTGGGGCTCGAACCAGCATCCTTCTGATTACCAGTTATGTGCTTAGACCACTACACCACACATGCGTATTTGGATCGTCTCACTTTAGTTGCGATAAACAAAGTGTTTTTAGATCAAGTTAAACGTAGTTTTTAAACTTAGAAAAACACGTCTCGAGATCCCAGCATTAGGAAATGCGCTCTCTGCAGCTGTGTTTGAACGCAAGGGCACGTCCTCATCTTGTGCTGTCACAAGTGTCAAACAAGCGAGTGTGGTTTGTTCTCTGTACAGCTGTGTGCTACCTACACAGGCTGCAGTGTCGCTTACTGCCCCCTGCTGAAAACAGGTGGTACTTAAAGTTTGAATTGCACTAATGGTAGAATATTCCTTATTATAGTACACAAATTGTATGCATTATTTTTATATAATTAATCACACTGAATTAACACGTTAAATCTACAGCCCTAGTAAAAATGGTAAATTAGAAAAGTGTCAAAACATCAATCTTACCCGTCTGTTTTTGTGGTGACACAACTATGATGTCCATGAGTCCTTCTACATTAGCAAGCACAGTTTCTTTACTACGACCTGTGTGCTTATCTATGCGCTGAATAGACTTAGTCTGCCAGTCCGTCCAGTAGATCCAGCGGTCTTGCTGTGAGATGCGGGAAAAAGGAGTTAAAGAAGAGTACACCGGTTTCAACTGGGGACAAAGAAAAGGGAGTACAAAGAGAAGAAAGAACAATGGGAAGAAAAAGGGGGTCAGAAAATGGAAAGATGCAAAGGAAGAGGTCAACATGCGATGGTTATAAACGCAGATGCATCAGTAAATGAGAGGAGGAGAGGGTGATCAGGGTGAGAGGATGAGTTCAGGTGAGGATCACATGAGGACAGGTACCTGAGTGACGGCGAACGGGTGCGACACGGGGCTCACGAGAATTTGACGGAGTTTGCCATTCAAGTCAGAGCTTTCTATACGGTCCAGATGAGCATCAACCCAATAGATCCTACACATAAAATCATGTGATATTTCAGTTGTACGTGATCTGCAAAAGCCAGTGTTTGTTAGTGGCACAGTGGCATAAATAAAGTATATATCAGTGGTTCTCCACTGGTTTTGCCTCAGGACCCAGATTTTACATTGGACATCCATGTGGTGACCGAACACAATCCCAAAACTGTCTTTAAAACATTCAAATGTATTAATATCACCATGAACAAAACAGGCCCAACGATATGCAAATTAAGGTTGAATGGTAAAATTGACCATTTTGGTTTTGAAATACCTCTTGAATTTTGATGGTTTCATGTTGCCATGAATTCCCCAACAAATGACTCTTATGAGCCAGTTCTTTTGAATCTACAATACAAAATATACAGTGCAAATTAACCTTTATTTAACCATGTTCCTCATTGGCTACTACTCCTCGTGTTCCCGGGTCAAAATGACAAACCCACTTAGATTGTTTATAAATATCTCCTATTGCATATATTATCATATTATTGCATTAGATAATTTTATCAACTCCTTTTATTGTAATTATGTAATGATTCTTTTTAAAACATATATTATTTTAAATATATATTTTTATTGATAGAAGGATTAATTGACCTGAGCTCATATCGGGCAATAATAATAAAACAGGGGAATAATAATAAATATAGCTGCGAGCAGCAATTATCAGGGTTCAATCACAGTAGGGCCTTTAAGCACATGTTCTGGACTATATTAGGCATTTCTCAAACATTATGCGAAAAAGACAATGCACAAATTGCATACAAAATGTCAACTCAATCCGAAAAGAGGTAATTTTGTTACATCCAATTTTGTCATTGTTATAGTGCTACCAAGTGGCTAAGCCCCATTGCTTTGTATGCTTGTCCTCAAAATGAGTCCTTACATAAGTGTGCAAAAGTTCATGACAATATCTCATTTCGTTTAAGAGTTATAGCAATTTAAGTAGCAGTGGCTAATTCAGCTACTTGCCGTCGACACGTAAAATTGAAGGTTCAACATTTCTTTAGATAAATGTTCATAAATAGGCTCCAGAGAATTTTGTGGCACTTGTTTCATTGGGATTGAGCGAAAAACCTAGGACTAGTTCACAAAGTAGGTTTTTAACGTAATCTAATATATTTAACGAACGGTTTCACCAATGATTCTTGAGGCAAAGTTGTTCAGAATGAAAAGAGCTATCATATGATATAAATCACTTGTGTTTTTAAAACACTGCGTTATAGAACAACAACAAAAATCATAATAGCACCACACAGTGGCCAATCTTTTAAAAACCTTTTCATGTCTCTACGCCTTATGGTTTGGGATCCATCATCAGTTTTAAGGCAGAATAATAATAATAAAGAAATCTGAGCAAAAGCAAGGGTTTCTAGCACTTCATGCTTGAACCACTAAATAATAATAATAATGTAATAAATTAATAACCACTTGTTTGACCTGCACAAAATAGGTATCATTTCAAATCTTAGAATCTGGACTTTATAATTCATATAGCTGATCCTACCAATTCTTAAACAATGCTTTTAAATGTATTTACAAATAACTTTTTTGCGAATTTGTTACCACCACAATTATATTCAGTGTTGGTAAAACCATAATAAAGATGAGATAGCCATGTGTTATATATCGTTGGAAAGGTCTCAATTAGAAGAATGCAATGAGCAAATTAATTTCACTCAGAGCGTAAACTGCAGTGAGTATTAGTGTATGAAATTCCCACAATTTTGTTACATTTTTCCTTAATAATTCCCGAAACATTCATGTAACATAGACAATGAAATGTATTCACTATCCCGATTTAAACGAGCCCAAACACAACATATGATCAGTAGATCTTGAAATATTCCTCAAAGAGTGCACATGGAAAGATGATGCACAAGAGGGCGCTCAACACATGATGTGTGTGTGCAAACTTTTTAACATTATCGGTGTTCAAAGCGCTTTACATTGCGTCTCATTCACCCAATCACACACACACTCATACACCAATGATGGCAGAGCTGCCATGCAAGGTGCTAGCCTGCCATTGGGAGCAACTTGGGGTTCAGTGTCTTGCCCAAGGACACTTCGGCATGTGGAGTCGTGTGGGCCGGGAATCGAACCGCCAACCCTGCGATTAGCGGCCGACCCGCTCTACCACCTGAGCCACAAGCGCATTTGTCCTAAAGCACGAAATGCTTTTTTCATTTTGTGATTCATGATTACATGGTTAGATGCATTTTATTATTTGCATTTAACGTTGCTATTCCCTGTAACCCACCAGTTGAGAACCACTGATAAAGATGTTAATCTGAAGGAAGAGATTTTAAAAAACCGTAATACTGTAAATGCAACATCTTTGAGTGCTGTAGAGGTGTAGCAGATCATCAGGTTAAGATTAAAAGTGCAGCAGAACATCAAACATCCTCAGGAATGTGTTGATATGTCTTTATACCGGCTTTCAAAACCATAATATTCAAAATCTTTTGATTTGTTCTCCTCTTTTACCTGCGAGTGTCATAGTCCAGCGTCAAACCATTGGGCCAGCCCAGATCTGTGTTAATGAGAACTTTCCTGTCGGATCCGTCCAGATGTGCTCGCTCGATCTTTGCAATATGACCCCAATCTGTCCAGAACAAGAATCTAGCCAAAGAAGAAGAATAGTAAAAAAAACACCAATGAAATGCATTCATAACTGCAGTGGCCTCAAAGAGTATTTGGACACTTAGAAATGTCTAATCGAAGCAAGTGACATTTATTGTACAGAGAGATAATTTACATTTTGACATTTCAATGACATGTTTGTGTCGGTCAACTCACCCCTTGCTAGGGAACACAGCGATGGCTCTCGGTTCATCCAGACTGTTGTTCACCAGAACTTTCCGAGACGTACCGTCTAAGTGAGCCACTTCAATGGTGTTCCGGCCAGTGTCGGTCCAGTACACGTTTCGTGCCACCCAGTCCACCGCAAGACCATCAGTGGTGTTCAAACCCTGAGCGATCACGGTCTCCATATTGCTGCCATCTAAATTGACCCGTCTGGAAATAATGTTAATGTTGGAATTAGTGCGGGGTTATTTCTCCTGAAGTCCACTATCATCTCCACTGTTTTGAGCATGTTCAGCTCAAGGTTGTTGTGACCGCAGACTCATCGTAAACTATTATCGTTTTAATAGTTTTAATAAAATAATTTCAGTAAAACATTTAAAGCATTTTAATACTATTATTATCGATATCTGAAGCATTTTAATAGTTTTTAATAAAATAATTTCAGTAAAACTTTTAAAGCATTTTAATACTATTATTATAGATATCTGAAGCGTTTTAATAGTTTTTAATAAAATAATTTCAGTAAAACATTTAAAGCATTTTAATACTATTATTATAGATATCTGAAGCGTTTTAATAGTTTTAATAAAATAATTTCAATAAAACATTTAAAGCATTTTAATACTATTATTATAGATATCTGAAGCGTTTTAATAGTTTTTAATAAAATAATTTCAGTAAAACATTTAAAGCATTTTAATACTATTATTATAGATATCTGAAGCGTTTTAATAGTTTTAATAAAATAATTTCAATAAAACATTTAAAGCATTTTAATACTATTATTATAGATATCTGAAGCGTTTTAATAGTTTTAATAAAATAATTTCAATAAAACATTTAAAGCATTTTAATACTATTATTATAGATATCTGAAGCGTTTTAATAGTTTTTAATAAAATAATTTCAGTAAAACATTTAAAGCATTTTAATACTATTATTATAGATATCTGAAGCGTTTTAATAGTTTTTAATAAAATAATTTCAGTAAAACATTTAAAGCATTTTAATACTATTATTATAGATATCTGAAGCGTTTTAATAGTTTTAATAAAATAATTTCAATAAAACATTTAAAGCATTTTAATACTATTATTATAGATATCTGAAGCGTTTTAATAGTTTTTAATAAAATAATTTCAATAAAACATTTAAATCATTTTAATACTATTATTATAGATATCTGAAGCGTTTTAATAGTTTTAATAAAATAATTTCAGTAAAACTTTTAAATCATTTTAATACTATTATTATAGATATCTGAAGCGTTTTAATAGTTTTAATAAAATAATTTCAGTAAAACTTTTAAAGCATTTTAATGCTATTATTATAGATATCTGAAGCGTTTTAATAGTTTTTAATAAAATAATTTCAGTAAAACTTTTAAAGCATTTTAATACTATTATTATAGATATCTGAAGCGTTTTAATAGTTTTAATAAAATAATTTCAGTAAAACATTTAAATCATTTTAATACTATTATTATAGATATCTGAAGCGTTTTAATAGTTTTTAATAAAATAATTTCAGTAAAACATTTAAAGCATTTTAATACTATTATTATAGATATCGGAAGCGTTTTAATAGTTTTTAATAAAATAATTTCAATAAAACATTTAAATCATTTTAATACTATTATTATAGATATCTGAAGCGTTTTAATAGTTTTTAATAAAATAATTTCAATAAAACATTTAAATCATTTTAATACTATTATTATAGATATCTGAAGCGTTTTAATAGTTTTTAATAAAATAATTTCAGTAAAACTTTTAAAGCATTTTAATACTATTATTATAGATATCTGAAGCGTTTTAATAGTTTTAATAAAATAATTTCAGTAAAACATTTAAATCATTTTAATACTATTATTATAGATATCTGAAGCGTTTTAATAGTTTTTAATAAAATAATTTCAATAAAACATTTAAATCATTTTAATACTATTATTATAGATATCTGAAGCGTTTTAATAATTTTTAATAAAATAATTTCAGTAAAACTTTTAAAGCATTTTAATACTATTATTATAGATATCTGAAGCGTTTTAATAGTTTTAATAAAATAATTTCAGTAAAACATTTAAATCATTTTAATACTATTATTATAGATATCTGAAGAGTTTTAATAGTTTTAATAAAATAATTTCAGTAAAACTTTTAAAGCATTTTAATACTATTATTATAGATATCTGAAGCATTTTAATAGTTTTAATAAAATAATTTCAGTAAAACTTTTAAAGCATTTTAATACTATTATAATAGATATCTGAAGCGTTTTAACAGTTTTTAATAAAATAATTTCAATAAAACATTTAAATCATTTTAATACTATTATTATAGATATCTGAAGCATTTTAATAGTTTTTAATATAATAATTTCAATAAAACATTTAAAGCATTTTAATACTATTATTATAGATATCTGAAGCGTTTTAATAGTTTTAATAAAATGCTTTTAAAATTTTATGTTATTAGTATTATTATAGATATACGAAAAATTCTTAATAGTTCTTACAATCAAATATTTTTAATAACATATTTGAAGTATTTTAAAAGTATTCTAATAGATATTTGAACCATTTTAAATAGATTTAAATGAATTATTTCAGTATTTAAATAGTATTATTATAAATATCTGAAGCATTTTTAGTAAGTTTTTTAACTAAAATATTTGAAGTATTATAACAGTTATTTTTGTAACACTTTTCATTTTTTTTAAATGCAAATGTATTTTTTATAAATATTTGACAGTGACTATCAGGTTGAATAACAAAAGGTCACCAAAGCAACACAGAAACATAACTAAATAACTATAGACATGATACCTGATAACATCGAGTAACACATCAGTGTAGTAAAGTTTGCCCTCCACGCTGTCGTAGTCCAGTGAAATGACGTTCTGTAACTCGGGTACGGGCACGTGCACGTCTGTATGATCCGTTGTGTCCAGAGAGATTCTCCGCACACTGACGCGGTTTGAAAACAGCAGGTATGTTTCAGGCAGATTGTCACATGATCTTTCGTCACTCTTAAGCAGGACACCTGTCGGACACGCACAGGACGTCCCGTTAGGACGCGGCAGACATAGGTGAGTGCAGCCACCGTTCCTCCGACCACATTTATTAAAACCTTCAAAAGAAGAAAACAAGATCAAGAACCATTCCACCAAACATGGAATGGTATGTGAAGCATTGAAATGCACAACATTTTTCACTAAAACAGGGCTTCACAGAAAATTATGTGTAATGGGCCAACAGATAGAGTGGCAGAAAACCACAAGAGGGCAGCATCAGACAAGCGATCTCTCATCACTAGCTACTTTCATCGTATAGAAAAGAGCAGCTTAGACATTTAGCTAAATATGTCCTTTTGTGCTCCACAGATACCAAAAAATAACATGTGTTTTGTCATTTCAAGACTTGTTTTTCTGGGTTAAGCAGGATCCTTCAATCTACAAGCTGCTGATTAAAACAAATATTTATATGTAAAACAATAATAGTGTGATTAAAACATACCCACGGGTCTTGTGCGGTCCACAGCCTGGATGTCCATGAGGCCGGGCAGGTTTGAGTGGATCGTGACCGTGTTTGCTCCGGTGGCTTTATCGGCTCTGTGAATACTGCGACTCTGCCAGTCCGTCCAGTACATGTGCGGTCCCAGTAACGTCAGCCCGTACGGATGCTGTACAGGAGAAACCAGCGTCCTCCGGTTTGAACCGTTCAGATCAGACGCCTCGATCCGCTAAACAGACAAAACCAAGATTGGCATTTACAAAAATGGTTTTAAGGTTTTAAAATGCACACTTCACAGAGCTGCATTGCAAGCACTGCTGTTTCTAGTTTGAAATCTAGTTCAGTTTTTGTATTCCCGACTGTACAGAACACACACACACACACACACACACATGTTGTGTTTCCATGTTTTATGGGGACTTTCCATAGACATAATGGTTTTTATACTGTACAAACTTTATATTCTATCCCCTAAACCTAACCCTACCCCTAAACCTAACCCTACCCCTAAACCTAACCCTCACAGAAAACATTCTGCATTTTTACATTTTCAAAAAACATAATTTAGTATGATTTATAAGCTGTTTTCCTCATGGGGACCGACAAAATGTCCCCACAAGGTCAAAAATTTCGGGTTTTACTATCCTTATGGGGACATTTGGTCCCCACAAAGTGATAAATACATGCTCACACACACACACACACACACACACACACACACACACACACGATGACACCGTAAGGTGATACTGACCTCAGTATGTGCGTCGGCCCACAGCAGTTGCGATCCAGCCTTGTCTACGGCCAGTCCGTTCGGCCAGCCGAGATTATTACTAATCAATACAACGCGATCTGAACCGTCCATTCCAGAGCGTTCAAGTTTGGCATGCTCACCCCAGTCTGTCCAGTACATGTACCTTAAAACAGAAAATTAGTATTACCCATAAGAGTCTGTTCTCATCTTCACAGAGTCAGTGCAGGTGTCTCAGCCCTAAAACGCAACAGTGTTAGTGAGTTGTTACAGACGGGATGGACTGAATCATAGGAACACAATGTGAGCAACAAAGACGGAAATTATAGTGCTGCCTTGTGACTTGTTCTCAGAGAATTTGGTAAGCAGTGCTTCGTTGAAGGTGTACAAGATCTTTGTAATTTTAGCCTCATTTTGAGAGCAACTTGGATTAGCGTCTAGAATATAAATATGCCAATTAGTCAATAAATTAATATTAGGAAGGGTCTGTGTAGCTCAGCGAGTATTGACAATGACTACCACACCTGGAGTCGTGAGTTCGAATCAAGGGTGTGCTGAGTGACTCCAGCCAGGTCTCCTAAGCAACCAAATTGGCCCGGTTGCTAGGGAGGGTAGAGTCACATGGGGTAACCTCCTCGTGGTCGCTATAATGTGGTTCTTGCTCTCGGTGGGGCATGTGGCGAGTTGAGTGTGGATGCTGTGGAGAATAGAGTGAAGCCTCCACACGCACCAGGTCTCTGCGTAACGCGCTCAACAAGCCACGTGATGAGAAGCGCGGATTGATGATCTCAGACGCGGAGGCAGCTGAGATTCGTCCTCCGCCACCCGGATTGAGGCGAGACACTACGCCACCACGAGGACTTGGAGCGCATTGGGAATCGGCCACTACTTGTGCGATTGGTCCAAAAATGACGCTCCAAACGATGTTCTTACATTATATCTTTAATATGTTTTATCCACCCTTCTAGCGTTATGGAGCACCTCAAGAGTGGTACATTTATGTCAGATAAGTTCACAGTAAAGCATTAAGTGTCTGTTTTGAGTGAAATGATTTACCCCATCTCATGGTACAGGGCGATGGCACGGGGGCTGTCCAGATTCTGCCACACTAGAACTTTCCTCATGGAGCCGTTGAGATTGGCCACTTCGATGCGGTTTGTTCCCGTGTCCGTCCAGTAGATCTTCCTGCCCACCGAATCCACCGCCAGACCGTCGGTGGTCATCAGACCTGAAAGAGGAAAAACAGACAATCTGAGCAAAACGGACTCGAGATTAGTCAAAAGTTGAATGACGAAAGTTCATTGAAACTACGTCTTAACATTGACAATTGACATCCAATCGCTCCTGAGAAAATAGACCAAAAATACTGATGACATCATCTTGCACTACGCTCTCTAGAATGAGAATGTCCCAATACCGCCTGCATTCAGGATGTCTAAACAACTGAATACAAAGATTATTAAAGGACTACTTCACTCAAAATGATACTTTTCCTCATGTACTCACCCTCAAGTCGCCTCTAACTCGTATGACTTTCTTTCTTCCGCAGAACACAAATGAAGATATTTTGATGGAGGTATGATATCGGTTTGTCCACACAATTCAAGTGAATGGTGACCAACACTTTAATGCTGCCTTTATATGCTCAAAGGAACCCATGAGACCACAGTGGTTTAGTCCACGCCTTCTGAAGCGACCCGATCAGTTTTGAGCGAGAACGCCAAAATGTAACTCACTGCAGTCTCTAGGCAAGATCACGATTTCAAGCTCGATTACACTTCCTAGCGTTTGACGCATGTGCAGAGCACTTGAAGGTGGTAGAAGCAAGTGTATCTGTCTGCGTCCCGCAAGATGACAGGGAACAAGCACTACACGATCTGCCCACTACAAGTAAAGCCCCTCTTTGATCATGAAGCGATTCTTTTGGCTAAAATAACTTTGTAAATCCCATGCGATCGCTGTATGATTTATGTTGTCTAAACGGTGTAAAGATGACAAAGAATAACCATATTTATCATATTATAAAACCGAAGATGTAAATAGTGAAATTCAACATTTCTCTGTTCGGTTTTCTCCAGTTAGCTGACAAGCTACACGGTTAGCATTTCGATCATTTATACCACTTTTCTCCTCACTGTCGCCACCTAGTGATACAGCAGGTGTATTCAATATAACTTTTAAGCTGCTGTATATTTTATAATTTGACCAACTTTTCATTTTGTTTTATATTTGTTGTTAGGGTTAGGAATAGGGGTAGTGTTAAGGTTAAGCCCAAAGTATACTTCGGTTTTACTTCTTGCCTGTCCCAACAGCACACACAGGCGGTTGGCACATGCACGCTACTGGACTTTTACTCTTCAGAAGTTTAGAGCCATAAACATATCCATTTATTTCTTTAGAAACGAGTTACACAAATGCAACATGCAATCTTGACGCGCACGTCCACTATTATTTCCAACCTCCAACCTGCTGAAAGCAGTGGCTCAATTGTGAGTGTTTTCTCCTTGTGGACCCACTAATTAGTGTAAATAATTCCAGATGCGTGCACATTCAGCACATTCAGAGACAAGCGGTTAGACCAATTGTGCGGCGCGTCCTGTATGTGGAGTGGACACACAGCGTTCGCATTTGGCCAAAGTATGCTTTAGGGTTCGGTTCAGGAGTAGGGTTATGGTTAGGCTTAGGGATCGGTGTAGAGTTTCTGCTGGATCTTCAGATTAACACAACAACAAACAGTGAATGAAAGTAACATCCAACTATTGCAAGACTTAAGCATTTTGCAAGTTTATTTTAAAGGGGTGTAACTTGTAGTGGGCGTGACTTGTAGTAGTCTTGCAGGACGCAGACAGGCCCTTCTCCTAGGAAGTGTAATCGAGCTAGAAATCATGATCGCCAAGGAGATGTCAAGATTTATATTTGTAGTTTTTTTTTGTCAGTTTCACCCTAAATCAATCGCCATTTGACAACTCTGGGATGACGCTTTTTTAACAAATGTCTTTTGATGCGAGGTGTTTTGGAGAGAGGGGGCGTGGCTTATTCAATGGCTCCGCTCGTGAAACAGCAAAATCGCTTACAGCACATTTAAACCACTTAATGCTGCATTAATATCCTTTATATCCCCATTTTCACCCAATCTGGAACGCCCAATT
This sequence comes from Xyrauchen texanus, assembly GCF_025860055.1. Lineage (NCBI taxonomy): Eukaryota > Metazoa > Chordata > Actinopteri > Cypriniformes > Catostomidae > Xyrauchen > Xyrauchen texanus. The sequence goes on from NC_068276.1 coordinate 61,029,400, forward strand.
CCCAATGCGCTCCAAGTCCACGTGGTCACGTAGCGATTCGCCTCAATCCGGGTGGCGGAGGACGAGTCCCAGCTGCCTCCGCGTCTGAGACCGTCAATCCGAGCATCATATCACGTGGCTTGTTGAGTGAGTCGCCACGGAGACTTAGCACATGTGGAGGCTTCACACCATCCACGCTCAACTCACCACGTGCCCCACCAAGAACGAACCACATTATAGCAACCACGAGGAGGTTACCCCATGTGACTTTACCCTCCCTAGCAACCGGGCCAATTTGGTTGCATAGGAGATCTGGCTGGAGTCATTGAGCACATCCTGGGATTCAAACTAGATTTTCGAACTCCAGTGGTGGTAGCCATTTGTGTTTAACTATTTTTGCTGTATATACTGCATATAACAAGATCCGATCAGTCACAAATGACTGTAAAAATGATCAGAATTGGTTGACAGTGTAAATGCAGTCCTGTAGTTTCTGATCTCTTACCAGTTGAGATGATGTCCTCATGTCCAGTACCGTTGACATTGGCTCTGCTGATCTTCTTTAATGTGCTGTCTGACCAGTACACTTTCCCTGCAGAGCACGAGATCATTCATAAAAAAGCTACAAAAATGAACATCACACATGCATCGAGAATTTTACACACACCTTCTGTGGGATCCACTCCGATGGCGATTGTATTCTTCATCGAAACACCGACTGCCAGTACCACATCAGCGAAGTACGGGATATCCAGAGAAATCATTCGGATGTCCGTCCGCCGCGCAAAGATGAGGAAGCTGTTCATTCCTGTAACACGAGAGAAAACGAGAGGATATCTCGGAATTAAAATACAAATACAAATGCCCATGTGATCCCCCATTAATTTGCTCATTATATGTAAATCACCCAATTTGGAACGCCCAATTCCCAATGCGCTTTTAAGTCCTCGTGGTGGTGTAGGACTCGCCTCAATCCAGGTGGCGGAAGACGAATCCCAGCTGCCTCCGCATCTGAGACCGTCAATCCACGCATCTAATCTCACGGCTTGTTGAGCGCGTTACCGCGGAGACATAGCGCGTGTACCAAACCCCGCCCTCCAAAGATAATAAGCAGTAGAGCAGCATTGTGTGTTCCCATGACTGAAAATACACCAGTAGCACAATAGCGCCCTCAACTGACAAATCTTATGAATCTGTAAATGGCATAACGCCGCAACGATCCGCTTCAACTACAACGCTGTGAGAACGCACACAATGATTGACAGGGAGCAGAACTTTTTTAAATTCTATAGCATATATTTAGTTCCAGTACTCTGAAAAAAAATCAACAATTCTTCAACAATCAGCATCGTATAACATTATATACACACAACATTTTTGTCTTTATATACAGTATATTATTCGCCAACTGAATGAACCTTTAGACATACTTCATGACATCATCACCCCTGACACATCACTACGGGACCTCTAACCCCCTACGGCAACTCAAAATGAGGCTCGCATTTCAAAAGCAGGAGCCTAGCCTTTTCAACGAGCACCACGGGCAGAAGTGCCACCTGCAATCTCGACCATAAAGAATACCCGAGGCCACTTTATTATATTTCAAATGAATGCTCGAGTTATGGCAGCTGAATGAGTTAATGCTGGTCTCTTAGATATCCGAGATGGACAGAGAGTGGCAGGTACAGGGTGACATACGATAAAGTGAACTTATGCTATAGTTTCACCAATAGTGGACGACAGGCCAGAACCCGACACTGGAACGGCATATCATTTATAACTCCATCACACAGTGATTCAGTGTACGTAATGAATGTTTGAAGCTCTTGGAAGTGTCATTGATGACTCCTGCGCCGTATTACCGTGAGTGCAAGTCTTGCCGTCGGCCTGCAGGTTGATGCCGGTTGGACACGCACAGCTCGAGGCTTTCGGAGCAGGGGCCACCAGGCAGAGATGACTACAACCCCCGTTATTCACCGAACACGGCGTCTGGACTTTAGACAAAGCAAAGATTGACAGAGTTAAGGGAGGAAGGGAATATACGGCTATCAAATCAGATGTGTATCAGGCCACTGGATGTTTCAGCAGATCATAATACAAGAATGAGACGAGAAACTGAAGATCAGCTTACAGTGACCTTCATCTGCTGTCTGACAACACACACACACACACACACACACACACACACACACACACACACACACACACACACACACACACACACACACACACACACACACCTGCCAATCATGAGTGGACAAAAAATTCCAAGCTGCCAAAGTTAACACTGAGATGAATTCAAATGTGTGAGGGGTGTTCACTCTGAACCTGCTTGTGAGTCCATATACCATTTTTTTAATCATTTTTCAATGTAGACAACACACTGTTTAATGCACTGAATACAGTTAACGCATTTACCCATTTACACATTAAACAATATATATTTAGAGGCAAAATTCAACAAATAATACATTTGACAATGTGACAGGGCGGAGGGCGGGGCCGGGTCGTGATCATACACACCCGGTCCCTTATCAGGCTAATCAAGCCTCCGAGAGGGATAAACGCCGACTGCGGAAGATGGTCCAGGAGAGAGAGATCGTTTACGGGCAGCTGACCGTCATGTGTGTGTGTTTGTCTTTTGTTTAAGTTTCTCATTAAACTATTATTTATATTGTCAAGCCGGTTCTCGCCTCCTCCTTGCCCATCTAAATCCCTTTACAAACATTAATTGTTGATGCAAAAAAATCATGAGATTGTGATTACTTAGTTCAGCCCTTAATAATCCCTTATCATGAAATATTTTAAACTGCTGCTGCTGACATATGCATAACAATTTTATTAAAATAATAAATGGACCTTTTTACAGCCAACTTGTTTCTGCTTTATTTAGCAGCGTCAATCTTGCAAACCTTTTATATTTTATTTTATGTACTTCAAGTAATTATTTATTTATTAATAAAAAATTATAAATAAATAAAAAAAAATATAATATATATATATATATATATATATATATATATATATATAAAATATTTTATGTACATTTCCATAATAATTTAACTGTTAATAAAAAATATATAAAATATTTTAAGTCCATTTCAATATAATTTATTTAATTATTAATAAAAAATTTATTAAATAATAAAAAATATATAACATATTTTAAGTACATTTCAATAATAGTTTAATTATAAATAAAAAAATACAATAAATAATAAAAAATATATAAAATATTTGAAGTATATTTCAATAATTTATTTATTAATAAAAAAAATATATATAAAATATTTTAAGTACATTTCAATAATAATTTAATTAATTATTAATAAAAAATTAATTAAATAATATCTCCATAATTTGCTATATTACCCTGGAATTAATAATAAAACAAACATAAAAAAACTAAAAAAACAAGACTATATAAACTTGCAAACTTTTTACAGTATATTTAATTTATGTACATTTAATGTTATAATTTAATTATAATAAATAATAATAAAACGATTCAAATAAAAAAAAGTGCTGACAAATTAAGTCAATTTGTAATTTTTCTGAAATTAAGTCAATTTGTAATCCACTATTATTTGTTTTCCTTTTTTGGAAAGTCAAGGAAACATAATTTATTTTGCTGTTGGAGCATTTGGGAACGCACAGATGATATTTGTCATAATATCCCATTCACTGCTATTGATGTTTAACCCGCTTTAGTTAAACCCCGGAAACGTGAAAAGGGTTAACCGAGATTCTGTTCGGGTGTTTATACCTGTAGTTCTGTGATGGTGGAACATGTGAATATCCATGAGGTTCTCCAGGTTCTCAGCCAGTGTTCTCCGGTCTAGACCAGTGAGCTTGTCTGCATTCTGAATGCTCTTGGACTGCCAATCTGTCCAGTATATTCTGTCTTCATGAAGCGTCAAACCAAACGGATGAGGCAACTGACTGCCAATCAACACCTTCAATAGAGAAGGGAGAAGAACGTTCTTGTCTGAGAAAAAAAACATACTTTTTCTACACTTCTACATTTTGGAATTTGGATATTAAATGCAGAAATGCAACGGTTTACCTGTCTGCCAGATCCATCAAAGTTGCCATATTCAATGGTCTTGACGCTGGCATCAGCCCAGTACAGTCTCTCGGTCTGGTAGTCGATTGTTAATCCATTGGGCCAGGTCAAGTTCGTCGAGATGATAACCGTACGGTTGGACGCGTCCATTCCAGCTCGCTCAATCTTTGGATTTGCACCCCAATCTGTCCAGTACATGTATCTATGACGGGACAAAACAGAATCTGTATATTCCTGCAATGTTCTCCTGATGTATTGGCTATAAATCTACATGACCTACCCTCCGATTGGATCAACAACAATGTCTCGGGGACGGTCGAGATTCTCCCAGATGAGAACCGTGCGCATGCTTCCATCAGTGTTCGAAACTTCAATTCGATCCAAGCCTAAGAATGTAAAGTCAATTATTCATCTTTTTCTCAATTTAGCACTTTAGTTAAAGATGAAGTGTGTACATTTGAACAAAGCAAGTGTTCGTAGAGGTATTAAATGGCTTCACCTTTAAAATCTAGTCTTAAAGCTGCACTACGAATGATTTTTGGGGGGTTACATCAATAAAGGTTCATTATTGAGTGAGTACATTAAAAAATCCAAAGTCGCAGATGTTCACCACTCGTCCTTGTGTGTGCACCTCATGTTCACACGCTCAGACAGAAGGTCCGGCTTTGTCGCGACTCGTTTGAGAGTCGAAGCGGAAAATCAAGTGCAACAGCTGTTCAGCAGTGCCATGAAATCATTCTCCTAATGGATTTATAAGGGTTTATGTTTACCGATCGCATTGTTTATCATTTCAGTTTTTCCCAGTAAAGATACGGTTACATGTTGACTAATATTCATGACCGAGTATTTTATACCAGTCGTTCATGCATGCCATCTTTATAAACCTTGATAATACAATGTCTGCCAAGTGAAGTGGGATTGATAAACACAGTGATGAAACCTCTGGACAAACTCAGTATTCCTTTCAAGTCGGTCACTTCGATGCTGCGTCAGCAGATGATGCATTGTAGCAGTTTCGAGATTCCCTAAGTGTGTGTGTGCGCTGTTTTCTTAGACAATTTTTTTACCTCAAAGAAATGCACAAGTGTTGTCGTCACTTTCTATAGACCTTTTTAGCAAAAAAAATATTATTATTATCATTTATATTACCGTTTTGGCTGACAAAGACCTAACGGTCTAAAAACGTTGCAAGCGAGTTTAAGCCAATAAATAATTTTTGGAGGAATAAATAAGTGTGCGGACACTTAGCATATTTTCCATTTAGCATATAGCCTGTTTAACCAGATAATCCACTATGGGTACAAGCAGTAGCGGCTCGTGACCACCGATATAGGTGGGGCAGATATTCCTCATAGTGTGTTTTTATTTAATTAAATTTTTTACATTATTCAACTGGTTCAACTGACTTGAAGATCAATCTAAATGTTCACTCAAATGTTGTTTTAAAATGTTAAGTGTTGTTGAAGAGAAAGCTATGGTGAAATATCTCTATTCATACATAAACAGACGTATGTGCAATTGAAAATTTTCACAGAAGTAAAAATTTATAAAATACATGCTTAGTAATAATAATAATAATAATAATAATAATAATAATAGTTGTAAATAGGTTCGGAGTAGAAATGTTTCAAACCGCATAAACCTATGCTACTGTATACATCCCCTTGTCCCCTTGCAAAATAAGATAGAAAAAGTAAATATGGGAAAAATAACGTTTTTTTCAGTTCGGCGCTACAGAGATCAAAGGCTTTTTGACATACACATTTTCAGACCCAAGTTGTTTTGATTGCAGATTTGTCTAGTATTTTCAATAGAAACAACACGCTGTTACACGCATGTTCCTCTATAGCGCTCGCCACGTTCCCAATCGGTCACTCTGCTGATGCGCACTTACACTAAATTACTTCTGGAGTGGAGGTGGCGTAGTGGGCTAAAGCACAGGGCTGTTAATCAGATGGTCGCTGGTTCTAACCCCACGGCCACCACCATTGTGTCCTTGAGCAAGGCATTTAACTCCAGGTTGCTCCGGGGGGATTGTCCCTGTAATAATTGCACTGTAAGTCGCTTTGGATAAAAGCATCTGACAAATGTACTTCTGCTTTGGCTCTACGTTTATGGGCAGATTAATTTCTGCCCCAAAGCATCTCAATGCTCGTTGCAGTACCATCTTTGACCACAGATTTCCATTGGAAAAATCAGGGTCGCTAATATCCAAATAATATCCAAAACCAAACCGAAACGGCCCAGTTTAAACAAAATGATTGTGCCCCCTTTTCTCTGTTGCGATTGACTGATGTGGAAGCACGCATGCTCGCTTGCTTTATGCTTCAAGTTTAACAGCGACTCGCTTGTGATTAGACGAACAGATTTGCAAAATGGTAAGAGTTCCTCTGTGCATGCCGCAAACATCCGACTAATTGATAATGAAATTCCTTGTCGATTACTTTTATTATTGATTATTCTCAATTTTACGGATTAGTTGTTACAACACAAGTTTTGGAGACACTAATATTCAATTCAATTGAGTAGAGTCAACTTATTCGGGTTTAGTTTAGAATTGTATGTTGTTGGGTGAACTAATCCTTTAATGGAAGTGAATAAAACTGAAAGGTGCCATAGCAAGACTAGTCATGATTTCAATCCGATTTTTGGGAATTGAATGATGCATTCATTTTAGGAGATTAATTAGAAGTAGACGTATTACTACAGTTCTTACCTGCATCAGTCCAATAGAGTTTGTGTGTGAGCCAATCAACAGCGAGACCTGCAGGACTTTCCAAACTGGTGTCCACCACAACCTGAGATAAATAAAACGGCTTCGGTTAAATTCCATGGAACTACAGTACAGCCACGTCAAATGAGCCCCCCTAAATTCCCACAAACCTCCTGTATGGTACCATCCCATTTCGCTCTGTTAATGGAGTCTGTGGTGACATCAGTCCAGTATATGTATCGCTCACTGGAATCCCAGTCCAAAGCCACTGCGTTACGAACATCGGCCAGTGGGATGACATCATCCAACTTGTCCTCGGTGTCGAAGCTGATTCGACGGATGTCCGTCCTTCGGGCAAAAAGCAGGAACTTGTCAAGACCTGATCAAAGACCAAAGGTCTCCTGTCAGTTCTTCATCAGGATCATCAGTATCAACAAGCTCAAAGTTATTCAGTCAGACGTTTGCTCATTACAAACTCAAAATGACACATTTGGCATGAAATGATGAAATAACATTCTTATTTAAAGAATACAATGGCATTACAATCTCTTCTAGGTTCATGCTTTGAGGTTATCTATGGGTGTTTCTTCATCAAAACGAACACTTTTCAACTTTTTTTCCCTTTTATTATATGAAGGTCTCATTAAAACAGAATCTGAAACTTTTTACCAAGCCTTCATCATTTATTTTGATTACTTTTTAAATGCTTTATATGTACAGATTTGACTATTTTAGCCTTGTCCCAGACCCCTACTTCCGATATTAAATGGCGGAAATAAATTTTACAACGTAAACCATGTTTAAAACTATGATCATCTAAGAAAAGAGCCTAATAGATACCCATTCACACCCATTCACACACCAATGATGGCAGAGATGCTATGTAAGCCGCTAGCCTGCCATTGGGAGCAGCTTGGGGTTCAGTGTCTTGCCCAAGGACACTTCGGCATGTGGAGTCGTGTGGGCCGGGAATCGAACCGCCAACCCTGCGATAAGTGGCCGACCCGCTCTACCACCTGAGCCAGGACTTTGAGGCGTATACACATTTTTGTCCAATCAAACACACTCTGGAATGAGGAAGTCCCTCTACATAATAACACCGGACACTGACTAGCAATAGCAAGTAGCAAATCACATTCATGGCTGTGATTATTTGATTATTAAGAACATTTCTAAAGGCAATTTCTCTCCTGTTTTTGTCATCTTAACGAAAAGGTTTCCAGAAGTGCATCTACTGTTAAACGTTGATTTGGCAATGCTAACAAATGGTTTGTGAGATTATTGATTAGACAGACGCATGTGTGTTAATGAAGGGACGATGACATTCATGCAGAAATGATCTCTCAGGATATTTGCTGATATACTAAGACTAGCAGACACACAGTGTTACAAAAATGAGTTCTTGTGACAGTACTCACTCGTGGCACAGTTATAGTGGTCCACCATATTGAAGCCTGTAGGACATGTGCAGGTGAATGTCTCATTGCTGGGGAGACACAGGTGACTGCAGCCCCCGTTATCGTTACCACAGCGATTTCTCCCACCTACAAACAACGAGAGAAGAGGTTTCTATCAACATTAATTTATAATGCTTTTAAAATGGATATGGTTAATTTGAACTTGTTTAGTGAAACATATTGTTAATCAGATTTTTTCTGAAGTGATCAGCATGAGATCTTTTCACTGCGTGTTGAGAACAAAAGTTGCTCCGTGTAATGTGTGTCCAAAACGAGATCCACACAACCCATCGGTGTCATTGATTACCGTCTCTTTTAATACTTTTTCTGTTCTTTACAGTCAGTTATTGATAAAAACATTTCATTCTAATCATGCATTGCACAGATGAGGTAAAGCCATTCGAGTCCTCTAGTTAACATGCGCTCATTTACAGACACTGTTTACACAAATGCCAGTTATTTTTAAAGAGACAGTACCGGTTTTATCACGTGTTCAACAAATAGTACAAATTCTGCAATTTACAAATAAATATGTAACAGAAATAATGTATGAAATATAATATATTGTATATAATAATATATAATTTATTGATTGAATACATTTATCAGATCATTTTTAAAAAGACAAAATGTGACCAAATCATGAAAAAGTAATAAAATATAATTAATAATATTAATATTTTCCTACGGTACTTAGTTAAAAGGCTCAACTATAATATAAATTAAATGAATTATAGAATACATTTACTTTAATATCCATTATTGTATATTATTACATTATAATAATACATAAAATTACTGTGCATATATTACAGTAGCATTTTATAATCAAAAGAAAAGTATAATTTGTATTAAATTTATACTGCATGTCTGTACATTATATACGGTATATATGAAGCTGAGATATATATATGTATATATATACACACACACACACACACACATACAGTATATATACACACACACACACACACATACATACAGTATATACACACACACACACACACACACACACACACACACACACACACACACACACACACACACACAACTGGTTAAAACTTTTGAAACACTATAATGAAATGTTTCTCGTGATCTTAAAAATCTTTTGATCTGAAGGCGTATGCTAAATGTTTCAAATGAGTTTTGTGGACAAAAATATAATTGTGCCATCATATTTCTTTCTTTCTTTATAAAACTAAAATGTAATAAAAAACAAGTTTTGGAAATTGATGACTTGGATATATATAAAAGATATTCAAATAAATACAATGCATTACATTCTTGTGGTAAGTGGTTACCCACTCAATAATAAAGAATGAGTGGGTAACCAAACTTTAGACAAATAGTGTATATGTGAACATCTTATGCTGTATTATGATAAACCGTTAATAATCTGACCTGCTGGCTGCCTCTGTGGATGTAGCGTATGGATGTCCATGGGGAAATGCAGTTTATTCCGGATTACTTCCTGGTTCTTGCCAGTGAACTTGTTTGCACTGTTGATACTCTTGGTGTGCCAGTCTGTCCAATAGAGACTGTCTTCAAACACTGTGATGGCGAAGGGATGTGGAAGACCTGGCAGAGACGGACAGATGATTGACAGATCAAGACCATGGGTGAGCGAATTGTCAGAAATACAGTATTGCAAAAGACACACAATGTTCCGAGAGCGAACCACATTATAGCGACCCCGAGGAGGTTACCCCATGTGACTCTAACCACCATAGGAACCAGGACAATTTGGTTGCTTAGGAGACCAGGCTGGAGTCACTCAGCACGTCCTGGATTCGAACTCGCGACTCCAGGGGTGGTAGTCAGCGTCTTTACTCACTGAGCTACCCAGGCCCCGTCGAACATAATTTTTTAAAAGTACTATTCATTTTTTTGTGCAAAACATTTTAATGAGGAACAAATGAGTGAATGCACCTTTAAGTGAATACAAATCTGAACTATGAGCAACAGACAGCAAATTAAATCCTCAAGATTATTAAATCCGCATGATGAACCTAAAATGTGGTGTTTGGACATTATTGATAATGCCTATAATTCAACTGCAAAATATAAAAGCAATTTTCTTTCATCTTGTTTGAATGACTGCCACTTATAAAGCACATACTCGTAATTACAGTCATTGTTCAAAAACATTCAGTCAACAAGCTGAAGCTTAAATGAAGATTCATTGTGAAATGGGAGAAATTAATCAGACAAACAAAAAGCTGAACAAAACATGGTCAATACAGATACTTTGTGAAAAACTGCACCAATTTCAATTAGTCTCTCACATTGTTTATTGTCTATAAATAACTTTTCACTTTATAAACTTTTCCTCTTCTAAAAAGGAAAGACCAGCTTAAACCAGAAATAATTATTCATGCTGGTCCAGGCTGAATTAAGCTGGTTGAGTGCTGATCTACAACGTGGACGAGCACAGCCATGTTTTTCATAAGCAAAGCTCAGTCGTTAAACCAGTATGGTCTTTCTGGTGAAGATGGTTGATCAAGGCAGACCTGCTGGTTAAGCTAGTTAAGATGCACACCAGCAGCTTATGTATGGGACTGGTCTCTGTAACACAACATATGCTGATGACCAGCTAAACAATTATTTTGATCAGGTTAAGACGCAACACTTTGTATCACAATAAAAGGTGTAACTTTATTTTGCAATCTATATTCAGTATATAAATGGGCCTGTAGCTCTCCTTGCAGTTTCATGTTTTTAACTTGTATCAAGTTGCTCAAAACCCTACAACTTACCAATTATTTTCATTGTGAAGCACAAAATATATTGTGTGTTTTCTAGCATTAAAAAAAGCAAAGGGATGTTCACACCGAATTCGTAGTTGTGCTAAATAAGAAAAGATGCAGTTGCATGAACAGAACAGAACGCAGGTGTCTGGAGATGTTTTTTTTTTCTTCTAACTTGAGTGTTCTCTAAAAACCAAATGGGTCGCTCCTGCAAGAGATACAGTGTGAACGGGCCCTTAGATTGAGTGCAAAGGAATGTTTCGAGTTCAATATCATTTAAGCTCAATCAACAGTATGTGTGACATAATGTTGATTACAGTATAAAATATTTAGATCCATCCCTTGTTTATGTAAAAGGAAAAAGTGGATCCAGCAAGGCACTTACATTGGAAGTGAATGGGGCCAGGCCATAAACATTAAAAAAGCCACAAGATATAAACGCTATTCATGTTCAAATGTTTTTAGTGTGATAAAATCATGTACTAACATTATCATTATCTGAAGTTATATTAAATATTAAAACTTTGTTGTCATGAGGACAGAACACCATAAACCCTGTTATCTGGTAAATATTGTTACACTGGTAAATATCTGATTTTATTACAGTACAAATGTTTTTAAGAATAAACCTCACAAAGTGTTTTAAGATCTACAGTATGCTTAAAACAGGAAACAAACTACATTTAAGATATTCTGTGAAATCAATCTTAACATTTTATGCACTTTTGCTTCTTAAGCTATTTAAGCTTGTTTAAATGATGAAAACATAGTTTAGACTTTTTTTTCCTTTTTTTGCACAGTCTACTTTGATTGAACAACTTACCTGGAAGGAATTTTTCACCATACTGCTCAAAGATGAAAAGTGCTAAATTGGTTTTAGAAAATCTGTAGGGAATATGCATATGAATTGTCAGTAGCGACATATAAAAAGCTCTCAACACCCATTCTACCAAAATATAAGTGTTGAACGCCCCCCACCTTTATCTCCCCTCTCCTCCCCCTCTCTCTCTCCAGGTGTGCACACAGAGCGGGGCGGTCGAGTGATCTTATCGGTAAACAGAGGCAGGGCTGGGTTTGAGTTAACAGGGCAGGTTGACCTTTGCATCTAGTTTTTCTTTTGTTTGAAACAGCCATCTGCGCTCCCTCCTTGCTGGTACCCTTTTTCCTTCACCAATGTTTTCTACTCAACATCTCTTTTGAGAGTGTATTCACCCTGATTTCTTTAATGCTGGTGTCTATCTGGCTGACTTTCTCATCGAGAGGAACCTTTGTGAACATTTAGAGCTCAGTTTTCAGGTGTAAATATTTCCCTCCTCTCCCAGGTGCACGGCTATTATGTTCCTGCTCATCTAACATGCCAAAACAAAAATAAAACCACCCACAGAGATACTAGTGTGTGTGTGTGTGTATTTGTGTCAGCTGGTTGCACTCTACCACATAACAAAGAAACATTCACAAGACATCCACTGTACTGTGGCCCCCATGAATCAAAACACTTTTTGGGTAAAATATTGCTGTTTTGCCAACATCCGTATCACATGGAACATCCAGGAACTTCATTTTCTTAATCCATTTAATGTATTCAGTATTTCTGGAAACGTAAACCTCTTCATATGCAAGTTAGACGTTTTTCCTAACTGAAATGCATTACTGAGATTAAAGTAATACATATAACAGAATAAAAATTAATCTAGGTTTACTGTAACCAGGATCAAAATGATTCATTCAATTTAACCCCGATTCTTGTAAAATAAGATTTACGTTTTGTGAAAAACCACTTGACAACGTTTTATTTAATCCTAGTGATTGCACGAGAACTTGTGACGTTTAAAGCTAAAAACAAATGGAAATATTAAATGGAGTTGAAATAATTTTATTATATAACAAGAAAGCAATTGCCATTAATGCCTTATGAAAATATAGTTTTATGAGGAAAATATTGTATTCTGAACAATATTGTTTAGATCCATTTGTGAAGCATCACTAAGATCATGATTTAATTTTTAATAATAGAAAGATAATTATGATATTTTTATTTAATGTTAATATATTAATAAATGTAATATTTACCCTGTCCAAATGGTTAAATTTGTAGCATTTTATAATAATGTTATATTTTGCTAACATTAGTTAACTAAACTACTTCACATGAACTAACAACAATAATTGTATTGCAAGCAAAAGTCTTAGTTAAGACTTAAAGATAAACAAACACATTTTTTAAATGAAAGGTTGTATATGCTAACATTAGATAACAATAAATTATTGTTAATTTAATGCAAATACCTGATGCATAAACTAATGTTAACAAATAGAAAATTGTTGTAATTGTTCAAATGAGTTCATGCATCAGGTATCTGCATTTGCATAATTAACACAATAGTTAACATGAACTAACAATTAACAACAGTTTTTCAATAAATTATCGTCAACCAAGATTAGCAAATAATGTAAAGGGTAATTGTTCATTGTTAGTTCATGATACCCAATATATTAACTCATGTTAATGTATAGAACCTCATCGTAAAGTATTGCCATATTTAATGATAGGATGAAGGTTTTGGGGTATTTGTTACCTTGACTGATGACTGCTTTTCTATTTTTGCCATCCAGGTCAGCGCGTTCGATGACGTGGTGTTTGGCGTCCACCCAGTACATCCGGTGACTGGCGTAGTCTATGGTGAGTCCATTGGGCCAAAACAGGTGTGTATCTGCGATGATTTTACGATCAGAGCCATCCATGTTAGCATATTCAATGCGTGGCATGTTGCCCCAGTCAGTCCAGTAAATCTTCCTGAAGACAGAACATTAACTGAAATGTCTTCATGTTTTAGTCAACAATGCAAAAAGCCGTGGCTTTCACATTCAGGCATCACTTTCGAGCCCAGATCAGGTAATAGGAATTTTAAATGGGAAATGATAGGCTGAATTCACTCATGGATAAATTGAAATCGAAACTCGTGGATCGAAATGACAGAAATGGATGAAAAACTCAAACTATACACAATTTGTTCTTATAACCTTAAAGGTCCTATAAATTAGGCTTAATTTTCTTTATGCAAAATATTCATATTTATTATTAAATAATAATAATAACAATAAAATATTATTATTAATAAAAATCCAAAGTAGAAATATATATGAAGCATTATACTTATAATATTTTGTGCTTATGATTTGAGTGAATGTGACCTGGACATGTTTTGTGAGATTCAACCATGAAATTTAAAAACTACTTCAACAACAAATTGACTAAATATTTCTTAATTTGCGTAAACAGAATGAGAACATGGATCCATCATGCCTTGTTACCACTGTGCAGGCTGGTGGTGGTGGTGTAATGGTGTGGGGGATGTTTTCTTGGCACACTTTAGGCCCCTTAGTGCCAATTGGGCATCGTTTAAATGCCACGGCCTACCTGAGCATTGTTTCTGACCATGTCCATCCCTTTATGGCCACCATGTACCCATCCTCTGATGGCTACTTCCAGCAGGATAATGCACCATGTCACAAAGCTCGAATCATTTCAAATTGGTTTCTTGAACATGACAATGAGTTCACTGTACTAAAATGGCCCCCACAGTCACCAGATCTCAACCCAATAGAGCATCTTTGGGATGTGGTGGAGCAGGAGCTTCGTGCCCTGGATGTGCATCCCACAAATCTCCATCAACTGCAAGATGCTATCCTATCAATATGGGCCAACATTTCTAAAGAATGCTTTCAGCACCTTGTTGAATCAATGCCACATGTAGAATTAAGGCAGTTCTGAAGGCGAAAGGGGTCAAACACAGTATTAGTATGGTGTTCATAATAATCCTTTAGGTGAGTGTATATATATATATATATATATATATATATATATATGTATATATATATTAAATGTATTCATGGTTGCATTCTCTTTGCACTAGAAGTTTCAGTCACAATAACAAATTCCGTGTGTGTGTGTGTGTGTGTGTGTGTGTGTGTGTGTGTGTGAGCATACTTGGCAATAAAGCTTGAGAGCATCAATTATTTGGAAAAGAGCAGCCATGACAATCTTCAAAATTTCTACTTTTGTGTTCCATGGACAAAGCAATATTTCGAATGACATGAGGGTGAGTAAATGATGACAATTGTTACTTATTTTTGGGTGAACTAGACTTCATCATGATGCAAACCATCAATAAACCTTCAGAACAGATCAGTGAGTTTTGCAACAGACACAAGTAAATCTCTTTACTCTTCTCTTTATCCTGAGCCTAATCATGTTGCAGTGGGACAAAGAGTGTTCAGAATTAAGGCAGATTTCAGAAAGCGCTGTGACGGGTGTCGACTGCTGCTCAAATCTTGTGACAGGCTCTGGATCAACTTTCTGGACAGCCTTTGAGATCACAAGCAAATTGGCTCATGAAGTGCAACCAGAAGTCACCACAAAGATTATTTTGTACTACCATGGTATTAGGATCTAAAACATCTACTGTAGCATGTGCAACCACAGTACATTTTTAAGGGGTTCACGGACCATCTTAGCAATATTTGCTTTATTGGCCCTCTCCATAATGGGCATGACAGTCAAGTCGCATATAATATTTTGTGTAAAACCCAAGAACTGGTCAGAATATTTACCCTTCAATGGGGTGTAGAGCAATGGCTCGCGGTTTCTCCATTTTCTGCCATAAAAGCACTTTACGGTGTGTGCCGTCCAGATTGGCCAGTTCAATACGAGACGTCCCTGAATCAGTCCAGTACAGTTTATCATGAATCCAGTCTATTGCCAGACCACCTGAGAAAACACAAAAGGTTAGTCCTTTGCAAGTCACTGCTGCATCATGTGTTGCATATTATACAAGTGTTATACTCTATACACAGTATATACATATATACACACACACACACAGTATATAAACAACAGTTCGTTCCGGTCCTCGAATCTGATACTGAGACGTTCTATGAGCACTGATGTCTCAGAAAATCAGCACTTGGACGTTTCACTGTTTGTGGCGTTCAAAACTAAAGTTTAAGAACAGCACAGATGTATAAAAGAGCTGCAGCATGCGTCATCTCGTTATTCCCTGTGACATTAAATATATTAGCCAGCAGGTGCATTGAGTCAGTGCGTTTTCTCTGAAGTCATCGCCATTGTCTCTCACTCCATGATCAATTGGATTACTACTACACTACTACAGCTGGGAAATACAGTTAAACAGCTTCAGCATTAAGGCTCATCACAGCTGAGAGACACAACTGACGGAGTAATTGCACATACGCTTACCTCATACTATTGGATACCGGAGTGTCCGCATTGTGAAATAACATTCAACATGGCACAGGAGAGTACGCATCGGCTACCGCGAAATACTCAGGGAGGACCCAACACTCAGAAACACTCAAACCAGCCCATCTGGCACCAACAATCATCCATGTGATCTAATCAGCCAATCGTGTGGCATCAGTGCGGTGCATAAAATCAAGCAGATACGGGTCAGGAGCTTCAATTAATGTTCACATCAACCAGAAGAATGGGGAGAAAATATTGACCTCAGTGGTTTGGACAATCGTGTGACATCAGCGCGGTGCATAAAATCATGCAGATACAGGTCAGGAGCTTCAATTAATGTTCACATCAACCAGAAGAATGGGGAGAAAATATTGACCTCAGTGGTTTGGACAATCGTGTGGCATCAGTGCGGTGCATAAAATCACATAACGTCACAATGAAAACATTTTAATTTTGGGGTAAAATACGGCCTTTGTTCTTGATAGGTTTTTTAGATTCAGATTGATAATGAAGCTCAATAGCAGTTCAACTTTGGAAGAGTGACTGTATACTGTTTAAAGTATACAGCTGATGTAAATGTACTGATCATGCATCATCCGTGTACCTGGACTCTCCAGTCCTGTGGACACCACCTCCTCCACATTGCTGCCGTTGAGACTGGCTCTCATGATGCGGTCCAGAGTGACATCAGACCAGAACACCATCTCTCTGCTGTGATGGAAGTCCAGTGCGATGGCATTCTCCAGATTATTCAGTAACAGCGTGTATTCAGAGCGGTGCGGCAGAACCTGACGGATATCAATACGATTGGCAAACAACAGGACCGGTTCTGGACCTGAGAACAAAGAAGACGAAAGGTAAAAGCAGGAAAACATGGCTACTTATTCTAATGAAAGAATCTCAGCTAAAACGTTATTATATTTAACATCAGAGATGATGAGCAGTCATCTTGGTACCAAACGACCAAAGCTTTTCTGTTACATTAAATATATACAGTACATTTAGTCTCACCCAAAGCCTTGCAGCTGCGTTTGTCAGGTCGTAGTTCATAACCCTGGACACACCAGCACTGGAAACCTCCTTCAATATTGGTGCAGCCTTGACTACAATAACCTTCATCTGCACACTCATCCACATCTGAGGTCAAAGCACAGGAGCAGGACAGATGAGGTGAGATGAAAAACAATAGGAGAAACCTTTGTTAGTTTGTGACACCTTTAGTCCAGCAAGAGGATTCAAGCAAAAACAGCAACAACTTAACCCTTGTGCAACCTTCGGGACATTTTTGTCTTTCATCGTTTTATCGATCATTTTGGTTGTGTTAATGCCAACGGCATAAATATTGCCAAAGGTGTCTATATTGGGGGGAATTTTGATATTTCAACCTCAGTTCCTAAAATACATCTATAACACACTGTGTACACACAATAGTCACACTCGGGACCTTCAGGACAAAAATGTCCCCATTGAAACGGCAATATTTGATCCCAGTGATATTAAAGCATAACATCATGAATTCTGTGATATTGTGCTTTCATTACAGAGGCTTCACATGTTGTTTCAAAATTAAACATTATTATTTTCAACATAATAATGATGGCGCCATTTTTACATGTTTAGCCTATGGAGCAAATACATGCTTTTCCCCTATTCTCAGTTTGCTGTATTATAGAGCGCTGCAGGCCAACTGAATGAATGATGCAGCTAAAATTGTGTGTGTGTGTGTGTGTGTGTGTGTGTGTGTGTGTGTGTGTGTGTGTGTGTGTGTGTGTGTAAAACATAAGTGCCAATGTGAACAAACTGGCATTTAAAGGGTTAAACTCATTGAAAATAGACAATAATATTAATATAAAATATTATTATGGCAGTTTTTTGGCATGGACATTTTTGTCATCAAGGACCTCTGAGAACTTGTTTTTTATGGACGCACAACATTTCAATGTTGTGTTTCAGGGGTCAATTTCACCCCTGAAACACATTGCGAAAAGTGAGCTTAAACACCACACATATTTGAAAATTACAAATTAAACATTATTGATTAGTAAAAAATGTATTTACTAATTTTTTTTTATTTTATATAGCAAATACATTTTAAATAATTTTATTTGTGAAAAAATATATATATATATATATTTTACAGTATTTATGCATTAAATATTTATTAAACATTTACTGTGATCCAAAATCTCTTTAATATGCTAAAAGTGCACTAAACTACACCACACATCTGGATATATGCCAGGTTATAACACTCTTCATGACTAATAAAAAATATTAACAAGTAACTATTTTTAATCAAATTCAGTTTACCTCCTGCTTTCCTCGGGCAGTATAGCATAATGTTTATTGTACTGGGCAAATAGCACAGATATTTTGTGAAAAATGCCACACATAATTGCCATAAATAAATGCCAAACAGCCTAATTTACAAAGAAAGGAAGCGTGTTTATGCAGAAATGAATGACAATTACTAATTCAGTGCTGTTGTGCCTTCTTCAACTAGATTGTGGGTAGTTAGTAAATAAGACACGGGTATTTGCGTTAAAGTACATCACGCAATAGTGGCGCAGCTGTTTAGTAAATTCACCAAGAGCCGGATCTAAGGGGGTGTTGGGTTATGCTTTGATCCCACAAATTACACCGATGCATATATTTTACCTATAAAAGACCATTTCTACTATCCAATAAATTTTAAATGGATTAAATCCCCTAAAATGAATTGCTCTTCTCTCACCTTTGCATGTCTTTCCATCCTGTGTCAACGTGTAGCCGGTGTGACACGTGCACTGCACCAAACTGCGTGACATCTGACATTTCTGTGAGCAGCCGCCGTTGTTAATGTTACAGTTGTCTTCACTAGACTTGGAGCCTATGAACATACATCAGACAAAAATAATCAGAGCAACTAAATGGATTATGGTCTCTGGTGCAGCGATTCTCAACTGGTGGGTTACAAGTCTGGAAGAGCAATGCTAAATGAAAATAATATAATGCAAATCACCATATTACTGTGTACAGTTAGAATAGCTAAATAAATAGACTTATACAGTTTTTACAAGCATGTTGTTAGGCATTGCTAGCATGTTTTAACATGTAGCTAGGCTTAGCTAGCATGTTTTAACATGTAGCTAAGCACTGCTAGCATGTTTTAGCATGTAGCTAGGCACAACTAGCATGTTGTTAGGCTTTGCTAACATGTTTTAGCCCGAAGAATGCGAAAAGAATGTAAAAGTGAAAGTGGAGATTTATAGTAAAAAAAGGACTTAAATATTGATCCGTTTCTCATCCACACCTCTCATATCGCTTCTGGAGACATGGATTTAACCACTGGAGTCTTACTTTTATGTTGCCTTTATGTGCTTTAGGAGCTTTAAGAGCTTTAGTTGTTGACAGCAAAAAACATTTGTCTATTTAAACTCTGTATTTTGGCACAAATTCATCCGTCGCTTGATAGAAGCTAGTCAGATGCATACCATTTCTGTGGCATGCACTCATCCTCAAAAACTATAAACAAATCTACACAATTGTTTTGTGCTGTGCATTACTGGCTGCCAAAATCATAAAACCATTGAAATTCCAGAGACATTTAGAAACAAACACTCCTGAAGGAACACCAGTTGAGAGCCACAGATCTAGTTTTCTAGATTTCTAAATTTAACTTGTCTTTTTCTGTATGCATGTAATAGGTATGGGATAATGTACAGTAAGATGGTTGTTATCTTAGCTAGGCATTTCTAGCATGTAACTAGATGTTTTAGCATATTGTTAGGCATTACTAGCATGATTTAGCTTGCAGCTAGGCATTGATAGCATGTTGTTATGTATTGCTAGCATGTTTTAACATGTAGCTGGGCACAGCTGGCATGCTGCTTTGCATTGCTAACATGTTATTAGGCATTTCAAGAATAAATTAACATGTAGCTAGGCATTGTTAGCATGTTGCTAGGCACTCCTGGCATGTTGCTAAGTACTGCTGGCATGTTGCTAGGCACTGCTGGCATGTTGCTAGGCACTGCTGGCATGTTGCTAGGCACTACTAGCAAGTTTTAGCATGTAGCTAGGCATTGCTAGCATGTTGTTAGTCTTTGCTAGTATGTTTTAACATGTACTTAAGCACTGCTAGCATGTTGTTAGGCTTGGCTAGCATGTATTAACAAGCTAGGCACTGCTAGCATGTTGTTCAGCTTGGCTAGCATGTTTTAACATATAGCTAGGCACAGCTAGCATGTTGTTAGGCTTTGCTAACATGTTTTAGCATGTATATAGGCACTGCAAGCATGCTGTTAGACATTGCTAGTATGCATATGTAGTTAGGCACTGCTAACATGTTCTAACTTGTTTGCTAGGCATTGCTAATTTGTTTTAGCATGTTGTTTTGCATTGCATGTATGTAGCTATAAATTCTCCTTCCTGCTCAGTAGGTGCACGAAGAATGCAAAAATGTGAAATGAATGTAAAAGTGAAAGTGGAGATTTATAGTAAAAAAAGGACTTCAATATTGATCGGTTTCTCATCCACACCTCTCATATCGCTATACATGGATGACCGGTCTGATATGACATAATCCACGGATGTGTGGTTGTTATTCTGAAATATCAGACCGCTAGATGGCACCATTGACTGAGAATAGAGTGTTCCAGAGACCCGTGTAATAATGTTTATGGACTCACGACAGTCCTGATGTGGATGTTCATCAGTTCCATCTTCACAGTCCTTGATGTCATTACAAACTTTACGCTGGCCAATACAGCGTCCGTTTCCACACAAGAACTGATCTACGGCACACGGAGGAGTTTCTGAAAAAGTTTAAGATGAAGAAAGGCGTAAGGAGGTGACTTACACAACAGAAGTAACAGAAACTAGATTTTAAAATGCATAAATGTCATTTGAGAGGTAAAACGTTTGTGTTGTCTCACCGGTCTTTTCACATCCTTCTTCGTCGCTGCCATCAGAGCAGTCGTCTTCGCCATCACATCGCCATGACAACCGCACACACCGACCGGACATACAGCGAAACTGATCGGCCATACACATCGATGTACCTAACAGCAAAAAGAGGCATGTCAAAGATGTGAAATCAACTCAAACA
The DNA here is from genome assembly GCF_025860055.1 of Xyrauchen texanus. Classification (NCBI taxonomy): domain Eukaryota; kingdom Metazoa; phylum Chordata; class Actinopteri; order Cypriniformes; family Catostomidae; genus Xyrauchen; species Xyrauchen texanus. Next base: position 61,050,717 of record NC_068276.1, read on the forward strand.
CACATTAAATATGATTTTTTTAAAGAGAGAGAGATCCTTAATTAACATGCTCAACTCTCAGAGATCCTTTTTAAGCAAGCTGTGAATTAAATATGCAAAAACTGCAGTTGTGATAGATTTCTGAGAGCTGCTTAGTGTAATAATGGGATTTATTTTGCGTTAGCATGTGCCTTCTGTCTCTGATTTTGCTTTTGATAAGGCTGTGACAGATTGTCCGCTTGCAAAACCCAATAAATAGTGGAACTAAAGACTCACTGCAGTTCCTTTCGTCTGATTGGTCGTCACAATCAAACTCTCCGTCACATCGCCAGCCTGCGTTTATGCACATGCCGCTGCTGCACATGAACTCTGCTGAGCGACACGGCTGATGGGAGGCTGCGTTCACACACAAACACACACATTAGCTACTGCATAAGGAAAATCTGTCTTGAAAAGCGGAATAAGTGTTAATGCTAATAAAGGGTCGTATGTATATTATCTTTGAGAAATATCTCTGTGAGCACTTAAGTATAAGCCTTAAGATCAACAGGTGTTTAAAAACTTGTCACTGGAATCTTATTGCAATGCATCTGGTCCGTGCACGGCGTAACATCTTCACTGATCCTTTTATTTTATCTTTCAAAAACTGGTAAAAAAAATGTTCTAAGTAAGAAAATATAAGACATAAAGAAAGAGATGAGAATCGTACAGAATTTAACGATACTCGTTCCGATTCCTCTTAAAGGGACAGTTCACCCAAATGAAAATTCTCTCATTATTTACTCACCCTCATGCCATCCCAGATGTGTATGACTTACTTTCTGCAGGTGAACACAAATGAAGATTTTTAGAAGACTATCTCGGCTCTGTCGGTCCATACAATGCAAGTGAATGGCTAACAAAACTTTGAAGCCCCAAAAAGCACATAAAGGCAACATAAAAGACTCCAGTGGTTAAATCCATGTCTCCAGAAGCGATATGAAAGGTGTGCGTGAGAAACAGATCAATATTTAAGTTTTTTTCTTTCTGCTCACTGCCCAGTAGGTGGCGATATGCCCGAAGAATGCAAAAAGCATGTAAAAGTGAAAGTGGAGATTTATAGTAAAAAAAAAGGACTTAAATATTGATCTGTTTCTCATCCATACCTCTCATATCGCTTCTGGAGACATGGATTTAACCACTGGAGTCATACTTTTATGTTGCCTTTATGTGCTTTAGGAGCTTTAAAAGATCTGGTCATCATTCACTTACAGTGAGGAAAATAAGTATTTGAACACCCTGTTATTTTGCAAGTTCTCCCACTTGGAAATCATGGAGGGGTCTGAAATTGTCATCGTAGGTGCATGTCCACTGTGAGAGACATAATCTAAAAAACAAAATCCAGAAATCACAATATATGATTTTTTAACTATTTATTTGTATGATACAGCTGCAAATAAGTATTTGAACACCTGTCTATCAGCTAGAATTCTGACCCTCAAAGACCTGTTAGTCTGCCTTTAAAATGTCCACCTCCACTCCATTTATTATCCTAAATTAGATGCACCTGTTTGAGGTCGTTAGCTGCATAAAGACACCTGTCCACCCCATACAATCAGTAAGAATCCAACTACTAACATGGCCAAGACCAAAGAGCTGTCCAAAGACACTAGAGACAAAATTGTACACCTCCACAAGGCTGGAAAGGGCTACGGGGAAATTGCCAAGCAGCTTGGTGAAAAAAGGTCCACTGTTGGAGCAATCATTAGAAAATGGAAGAAGCTAAACATGAATGTCAATCTCCCTCGGACTGGGGCTCCATGCAAGATCTCACCTCGTGGGGTCTCAATGATCCTAAGAAAGGTGAGAAATCAGCCCAGAACTACACGAGAGGAGCTGGTCAATGACCTGAAAAGAGCTGGGACCACCGTTTCCAAGGTTACTGTTGGTAATACACTAAGACGTCATGGTTTGAAATCATGCATGGCACGGAAGGTTCCCCTGCTTAAACCAGCACATGTCAAGGCCCGTCTTAAGTTTGCCAATGACCATTTGGATGATCCAGAGGAGTCATGGGAGAAAGTCATGTGGTCAGATGAGACCAAAATGGAACTTTTTGGTCATAATTCCACTAACCGTGTTTGGAGGAGGAAGAAGAATACCATCCCAAGAACACCATCCCTACTGTGAAGCATGGGGGTGGTAGCATCATGCTTTGGGGGTGTTTTTCTGCACATGGGACAGGGCGACTGCACTGTATTAAGGAGAGGATGACGGGGCCATGTATTGCTGAGATTTTGGGGAACAACCTCCTTCCCTCAGTTAGAGCATTGAAGATGGAGTCGAGGCTGGGTCTTCCAACATGACAATGACCCGAAGCACACAGCCAGGATAACCAAGGAGTGGCTCTGTAAGAAGCATATCAAGGTTCTGGCGTGGCCTAGCCAGTCTCCAGACCTAAACCCAATAGACAATCTTTGGAGGGAGCTCAAACTCCGTGTTTCTCAGCGACAGCCCAGAAACCTGACTGATCTAGAGAAGATCTGTGTGGAGGAGTGGGCCAAAATCCCTCCTGCAGTGTGTGCAAACCTGGTGAAAAACTACAGGAAGCGTTTGACCTCTGTAATTGCAAACAAAGGCTACTGTACCAAATATTAACATTGATTTTCTCAGGTGTTCAAATACTTATTTGCAGCTGTATCATACAAATAAATAGTTAAAAAATCATACATTGTGATTTCTGGATTTTTTTTTAGATTATGTCTCTCACAGTGGACATGCACCTCTGATGACAATTTCAGACCCCTCCATGATTTCTAAGTGGGAGAACTTGCAAAATAGCAGGGTGTTCAAATACTTATTTTCCTCACTGTACATTGTATGGACCTACAGAGCTGAAATATTCAAATCTTCATTTGTGTTTTCCAGAAGAAATGGCCCCCTAGATTTGCTCACAAGCCTCAAGAACAACCAACATAACACAGTAATTATTTAATTTATGACGAAAGTCGTGGCTTGTGCGCCAGTAAGATTAATTCAGTTCAATAATACAATTTAATAAAAAGAGGCAGCTCGTAAGAGTTTCATTCAGGAGCCGCACTACAATGTGTATGTTTCTGATTTGCTAAAAAGAACCAGTTCATAAGAGTCATTTGTTTGGGAATCGGACTAAACCAAAAGCGCCGTATGATTCGTGCTGCTGATTCAAAAGAACCGGCTCATAAGAGTCATTCTTTCAGGAATGGCACAGCACTGGTCATGTTATATATTTACATTTACATTTATGCATTTGGCAGACGCTTTTATCTAAAGTGACTTACAGTGCACTTATTACAGGGACAATCCCCCCGGAGCAACCTGGAGTTAAGTGTCTTGCTCAAGGACACAATGGTGGAATCCTGGTGGTGCTGGGGCTTGAACCCCCGACCTTCTGGTCAGTAACCCTGAGCCTCAACCACTGAGCCACCACTGCCTCGTATATATGCTTTTGATTCACTAAAAAGAACCAGCTCATAAGAGTCATTTATTCAGGAACCGCACTACATTGATCACGTTGTATGATTTTTATTCACTAAAAAAGAACCAGCTCATAAGAATCATTTGTTCAGGAATTGGACTACACCGGAAGCACCAAATGATTCACGCTGTATATTCAAAAGAATTGGCTCATAAGATTCATTTGTCTGGGAAACCAGAACTACACCAGAAGTGCTGAATGATTCTCACTGTTGAGTCAAATAACCGGCTCATTTGTTCATAAACCACACTACACTGGTCATGTTGTATGATTTTGATTCACTAAAAAGATCTGGCTCAAAAAGAGTCATTTGTTTGGGAATCGGACTACACCAGAAGCACTGTCTGATTTGCACTGTTGAGTCAAAAGAACAGGCTCATAAGAATCATTTGTTCAGGAATTGGACTAGACTGGTCACGCTTTACTCTGTGTTTTTTAAAGGTTCTAAATTTCCATCCAAATTGATCAACCAATTATCCCAAAACATTCCGAATGAAGCGAGATGAGTGCTACTTCTAATTGTTTATTGAGGCATTTCAAATGAACAAAATGAAATGCTATGAAAGTGATATTCTTACAACAGTCAGACTCATCAGACCAGTCTCCACAGTCATCATCTCCATCACAGTGATAGATGTCCAAAATACAGCGACCGTACGCACACTGAAACTCCTCGACACTGCACGTGGCTGTCATCACATCAGACGCTGCAGAGAGATATTATATAATGACACATATATTAATACATTTTTAAACATTCAGCGAATGTTACTTACAATATTTACCAGGAACAGCAGTAATATACAATACATAAAACCAAGTCATTTAAACATGTATAACTAAAAACCCTAACACATGTAACTGACTGTATCAGTCAATAAAGGGAAACTTTTTGGGGGTTTTGGGGCCATTCACGGACGTTGCGCCGTGTCTCACATGATCTCTATGTTTTTGTGACATTGTGTCAGATATAAAAAAAAAGAGTCAACTTTAACTGTTCTATCAGTTGAGCTTGTAGCTCAGGGGTCGGCAACCTTTTTGACATGGAGCACCATTTTTTATTTTCATGGTCAATTTCCTGTGCCAATGCAAAAACGTGTTCGTTGTGAACAGCCCCTTATGCTTTAAGAATATACAGACATTCCAGATTTGTGTACCAGATATTTTTACTCAGAATATTGTGTTCACAAGATCAAAGTTGGTTAGTCATTACATCTTTTTTCAAGCGTCAACACTAAAATGATCAGCGGGTGCTGCTTGCACCCCTCATTATACTTACAGTAGGAGCCAAAGCCCTGAAGTTCAGTACAGTGGCACATTAATGAAGATTGTTCCAGTGACTGATTCTTAAAACTGCATATTTGATTTACCCAATCATGAACATTTGTTTACATCTTTGGGTAGCACTTACGGCAGTTCTCCTCATCAGTTCCGTCTTTACAGTCGGTGTCTCCATCACAGTACCAGTGTTCTGCTATACAGCTGCCATCAGTACAGCGAAACTCTTTATCAGAGCACTTCCTCTTATCTGTACACAAACACAGTGAGAGCACATCAGCGGAAGAGGAAGCTAGAGAGTTTATGAGACTGCACTCGTATGGAAGACTTTCAGTGCCAAAACAGCAAAAAGGAAATAAAAGTTACAAGCAGCAAATATTGGGCTAAGATGTGTCCCATCTTAAATTGGGAATGAGTGTACAATACCATCCATCTAGTTAGTGTCCCAACTTTTTCGGAATGTGTGTGTGTATATATATATATATATATATTATTTATTCTAATATTTACTCATTGACTGGCCTTTACACTACCTGGGCATTTTGTAGATCCATTTGCGATAGATATAGATGTAAGAGTTTTTGGAGAATTTCCCATGCATGTAAGGGTTTGATAATGTTAAAACAACTCACCGCACTGTTCATCACTGTTGTCTCCACAGTCATTGTCTCCATCACAGTGCCACAGACTGCGGATACAGTACCCGTTCTGACAGTGAAACTCGTCTTCATCACACTCGCGTGGAGCTGTTCACACACAAACACGCGACACAATAACACACCGTTATTTAAAGGTGCACTCTGTATTTTTTTCCATGTTCAAAAAGTTATACTTCTTAAAAAATGAAATGTATATAAAAGCGTGAGCATGATATGGAGTGCTATGATATTATCATATTGATAATGTGTTTTATTCTACATGGAGAGGGTCCCTCATGGGGGCAGCCATGTTAGGATCACATGACCAGCCAGATCCTACACAGTTAATCTCAGTAACCGCCCTGTTATTGGACACTAACTCACTGACCCTTGTGCGACCTTACGGGCATTTTTGTCTTTCATTGTTTTTTTTTAATCATTTTCTCTGTTAATGCAAATAGTATACATTTACATGCATTTTGCCAAAGGAGTGTATTTTTATGGGGAATTTTGATGTTTCAACCTCAGTTCCTATAATACATCTATAATACACTGTGTACACAAAATAGTCACACCTTCAGGACAAAAATGTCCCCATCGAAACCCATTAAAACTGCAATATTTGATCCGAGTGACATTAATGCATAAAACCATGAATTCTGTGATATTGTGCTTTCATTACAGAGCCCTGGCTTCAAAATTATTATTTTTTATATTTGCCACCAGATGGCGCCATTTTTTTCATGTTCAGCCTATGGAGCAAATACATGCTTTTTACCCATTCTATGTTTGCTGTATTATAGAGACCTGCATAAATGATGCAGCTAAAATAGTGTGTGTGTTGGTATGAATGTCAGAGTGTTTTTGTGTGTGTGTGTGTGTGTGTGTGTGTGTGTGTGTGTGTGTGTGTGTGTGTGTGTGTGTAAAAACAACTGTAGCATTATGTAAACAAACTGGCATTTAAAGGGTTAAAATCCTGAAAATGAATTCATATTTGGTAGTTATGATCAGGACGGATGTTGGTTAAAAAAATACTTTTAATATATCATATTTTTATGGCTGTTTTTGATGTGAAAATTGTTTGTTTTTATTTTTTTTATATCTGACACCGCACAAAAAATAATAATGCATCAGAATCAATTTGGTTGCTAATCAATGACATATCCCAGACTGTGACAACATCCCCCCAAAAATTTCCCCTTAGTATTTACTTTATGGAAAATAATGAATTTTTTGGTTGGGGTGGGGGGGGGGGTTGGGGGGTTGGGGGGTCATAAATAACAACAGTGGCATTATATAAACAAACTGTCATTTCAAGGGTTAAAATCCTGAAAATGAATGAATATTTGGTAGTTATGATCAGGACTGATGGTTGGTCAAAATATATTAATATATAATATTATTACGGCAGTTTTTTGACATGGACATTTTTGCCCTCTAAGGTCCTCTGAGTAACTTTTTTAAATGAATGCATAAGGGATTTATTCATGGCTGATGGTGAAAATGATGCTAAAATGTTCATTTTTGACTGTGCAGGAGTGCATGTACAGGTAGCACTTCCTCAGGCAGGCAATACAAAGGAATATTTCCTCCCTAAAATGACAGCCAGGACCCTCACAGGGAAAAGCAACCCCCTCATATCGCTCACCAACGGCCCTTTTCTTCACGTCATTTTCTCGGTGCGTTATTTCCATTTTTTGCTGCTAACTCGCAGAGGAAGCATGTTAAATTTGCTCCTCCTGTTCAAATAATAAATCAAAAAGACAACAAAACAGAGAGGAGAAATATGAGACAGACAGAGCAGCAATAATGAGCAGGGAAGAGGTGCACGACACACAAAGCAAGCAAATGAAAAATTCATGGAAAGCTTATGGCAGACAGACCCCCCATCAAGTGTGGACCCTCAAGAGTGCCGCGCACTGAAATGTGGGTCAGACGCTCGCTCCGTACTCGTTGTTTTTATATTTTCCTCTCAGTGATTCACATACACATGAAATGTTGAGGGAATGCCATGCAAACAAAAACAATTATAATAATACATTTATGTATTGTTTTTAGGCATTCAAGGGGTGCACATAAGAAAGTGTGACAGTCGGGTTCCATGAGATAAAAAATACAAATCCGTTTCACTTTCTCCGAAAATCTTTGAATGCACCTGCCGCGGGTTCGTGCGTGTTAAATGATAATATACGATTCAGTAAAAGCCACAAATCAATGTCATTTCATATATATAAATAGATAAAATTGCATTTTTCTAAATATAATATGGTCTCAAATTACATCTAAATACTCTTTTAAAAAATGCATATTTAATGCAGGTGCATGCATATCCTAATAATAATAATCATAATAATAATAATAACAACTAGAATGTACATTTCCTGAAGAAAATGTGAGTGGTGCTTGCCATGGCAAAACTCGTCAAATAGCATTTTCTAACTTGTTGCTAAGCACTAAAATAATGGTCAAAGAATGTTGCTAGCATGTGTTAGCATAATTCTAGCACGTTATTAGCATTTTTTAGCACTTCCCTAGGGGATTCTAGCATGTGTTAGTATGATGCTGGCACGTTTTTAGCATGTTTTAACACTTCACTAGGCAATGCTAACATGTGTTATCATGATGCTAGCAAGTTTAACATGTTTTAGCACTTCGCTAGTCGATGCTAGCATGTGTTAGCATGATGCTAGCACGTTTTTAACCTGTTTTAACACTTCGCTAGGCAATGGTAGCATGTGTTAACATGATGCTAGCACATTTTTAACATGTTTTAACACTTCACTAGGCAATGCTAACATGTGTTAGCATGATGTTAACAAGTTTTTAGTATGTTTTAGTACTTTTCTAGGCGATGCTAGCATGTGTTAGCATGATGCTAGCACGTTTTTAGCATGTTTTAACACTTCGCAAGGTGATGCTAGCATGTGTTAGCATGATGCTAGCACCTTTTTAGCATGTCTTAGCACTTCACTAGGCAATGTTAAAATGAGTAATCATGATGTTTACACGTTTTTAGCATTTTTTAGCACTTCGCTAGGTGATGCTAACATGTGTTAGACATGACATTAGGATTATATTCCCCCATTGCATGATTATAATATTCTAAATTATATATAGTTATTAATATGGCACTATCATTAAACCTCTGTAAACTTTCATTTTCTCTCGCGCTTCAAAGGGACATTCGATCCCTTGCGCTGAAAAGACGCGTCTCTCTCCCGCTCCTGGTTTCGGTTTCCGGAGTTTCAGCCGAACTCATCGTCCAGCACCTGCGGCTGCTAGTGTGTAATCCTATTTTAGAGCTCCTTTTGTGCAATGAAGCCATTTCCTTTTGTATGCATGCATTACAGGGCGGCACGAGCAGGTCAACAATTTTGGGGGCGGTCTCATTTATGGTGCGTCAAATCGAAGTCAAGAAGCGGCACGTCCGTCGCCAGGGGCGTTGTGGCCATCAGAGGAAATTTCAAGTGCAGGCAACAGTATTCTACTAGGGTTAGGTGGTAATGAGCTTTGACGGGGTTCGGCGGCGACCTATTGGAGTACAGAAGTGCTCCGCTCTAGCGAAGTCGAGAACACAACCGTGTAAACTTTGGTTCCCACCAAACAATATTTCCAAAGACAAAATGTGACCAGTCGGCAAAAAGATACCGGTCGACATGTCTGGATGACGCCTCCAAATCGTGTGAGTGTTGGTGGTGTAGTGGGCTAAAGCACAGAACTGGTAATCAGAAGGTTGCTGGTTTGATCCCCACAGCCACCACCATTGTGTCCTTGAGCAAGGCACTTAACTCCAGGTTGCTCCGGGGGGATTGTCCCTGTAATAAGTGCACTGTAAGTTGCTTTGGGGGGTTTGCAGCAGTTAAGATGTACCGCACTGTCTCAGATACGGCTAACTGCAAACCTAGCACCTTTAATTATTAAATATCATATGGCTTATTTCATAAATAATATATGACAAACTTTGAAACTGAAGCATTAAAAGTAGTTCCGATATGAACGGGCCAGTGGATGGATTTTGGCTAATTCTAATATTGAACGTTGAATTGGTGCATTTGCCCCACACGCAAGCTTTCTGTGGATATCTGTGATCCAAGTCAGAAGTCAACGTTTACATTAATGGGCAATATTTGCCCCTGGATTTGATTTTCAGGGGCATTTTTACACCTTAGTAAATGGCAATTGTTTTCTAACCATGTTGAGAATTGATTAATACATCATGGGGTTTCATTTATGAACTACTGTTGTTAAAATAGAATAAACGAAATATACTTACGACAGTCCTGTTCATCCGAGTCATCTTCACAGTCGTTGTCCCCATCGCATAACCACGAGCGGCGGATGCATTTCCCGTTATCACAGTGAAAGTCGAGCGGTGAGCAGGTGGGCAATACTGCAAGAATGTGATGAAAGTAAAAATAATTAATTCAAATAACAAATACAAACCATACAAAATGAAGTTCAGACATCATAAAATATGTGTAGTGTATCATGTTTGCATGAGCAACACTGCACCAGTCAATAATATGTTGTAATATTGTCATGCAACTATATTAGTTATAATTATACTGATCACACACAGAGAAGATCTTGTCAATGCAAACATGAAAACATGAGATTTTGATTCTTAAATATGGGTTCAAGTCTCATAACCGTGCACACATAAACACTCGCCAAGTGACAAAATAAAAGTCTGTTTTTGATTCCTTCAAACTACTGTTTGGAACGACTATGAAGGTCTTCCCATTGCCGCAGTGCCCTTCATGGACACATAAATGCCTTTTGGAATTCACCCCAGGTTTAAATGAAAACACACCAGGATTCCCGGCTGTCAAACCATTCATGAATGTGCACTATAAAAGTCCAGCTGCTTTCCCAAGTATCCTGATATGCAGGGCTGGTTTGGTAATCTGGCATACCGGGCATTTTCCCGGATTTTGACTGGTTGTTTATATCATAATACATAACCTTAAAATCCCCCTCTAACATAAAGATCAAATTTAGAAAAACTAAAATATGTTATAAGCCATTTAATAACTTTGGCATGTCTATTATAGCAATGCATGTGACACTTGACATTCAGTACAAACAAAGTCACAAAATTGGCCGAAATGATGGATGGATGGATGGATGGATGGATGGATGGATGGATGGATGGACGGGAAAGAAAGTGATGGATGGATGGGAAAGAAAGTGATGGATGTATGGATGGATGGATGGAAGGATGGATGGGAAAGAAAGTGATGGATGGATGGATGGATGATGGAAAAGAAAGTGATGTATGGAAAAGAAAGTGATGGATGGAAAAGAAAGTGATGGATGGATGGATGGATGGATGGATGGATGGATGGGAAAGAAAGGGATGGATGGATGGATGGATGGATGGATGGGGAAAGAAAGGGATGGATGGATGGATGGATGGATGGATGGGAAAGAAAGTGATGGATGGATGGATGGATGGATGGGAAAGAAAGGGATGGATGGATGGAAAAGAAAGGGATGGATGGATGGATGGAAAAGAAAGTGATGGATGGAAAAGAAAGTGATGTATGGATGGATGAATGGATGGGAAAGAAAGTGATGTATGGATGGATGGATGAAAAAGAGATGGATGGATGGAAAAGAAAGTGATGGATGGATGGATGGGAAAGAAAGAGTGATGGATGGATGACACACACACACACACACACACACACACACACACACACACACACACACACACACACACACACAGAGGAATTATATTAATTAAATATCTGACTGCACTGAATTGTATATAGTTTGTTCTAATTAGGGCACGTTGCGACGCAGTGTTACAACGTGTCCCGTCGGCGCAACTGTGATTTAAACCGGACTCGTCACTTCTGAATAAAATCTAACATAAGGTCCAGGTAGTTTTTGTATTGTAGCAGGGGGTTTATTGGGTTGCCATACCTCATGCACACTCAAAATATATACACCGATCAGCCATAACATTAAAACCACCTACACCTGTTGTGTAGGTCCCCCTCGTGCCACCAAAACAGCGGCAACCCACATCTCCAACAATCATCCATGTGATTGTCTAATCAGCCAATCATGTGGCAGCAGTGCAGTGCATAAAATCATTCAAATGCGGGTCAGGAGCTTCAGTTAATGTTCACGTTAACCATCAGAATGGAGAAAAAATGTGATCTCAATGATTTGGACCGTGGCATGATTGTTGGTGCCAGACGGGCTGGTTTGAGTATTTATGGGATTTTCACACACAACAGTCTCTAGAATTTACCGAATGGCGCCAAAAACAAAAAACATCCCGTGATCAGCAGTTTTGTGAAACGTCTTGTTGATGAGAGGTCAACAGAGAACGGCCAGAATGGTTTGAACTGTCCGTGGAACACAAAAGGAAAAGATTATCAGAATGTGTAAGTTGCTCTTTTACATATAATTACAACATACCATGACCAGGGGCTGTCAAGCTCCAAAAATCACAAAAGAAGCAAACTAAAAGTAGTCCATATGTCTTGTTTACAATATTTCAGATTTCTGGAGTCATATGAGAAACAGACTGACATTTTAGTAGTTATTCACTGAAAATCTTCCCCTCTACCGCAGTTTTCAAATCTCTTATATTCAAATAAAGTGCTTCAAGGGTGTCACTGACATGATGCATTTCTCACAAAAAGCCATCACATGACATTTTAAGACCTGATATATGGTATTTTGATCCTGAAGACAACTTCTATGGTGCTTTCATTAATCACACAGGTTAAGAAAAACTTGAGATTTACATAAAAATGCCTTAAATATCATTTTTGAGTGAACTTCTCCAGCTATGTAGGAGAAAAATAGTGTTCCCGAAATAACGTCTATTGGTTGACAGAAAATAGATAAATAAATAAAAATTGTGTTGCCATGACAATTAGCCCTGGGCACAATCCATCTGAAAGGCTCTTCAATGGATGTCACTCAATGCGGTTTCATACGCTTTTTCTGGGTGCTTTACGAGGACGTACACAAAGAACCTGTATTTGCCCACGTCTTTACATCTCGCTCTATGAAGAAACCATCTCACATTTAGAACACCACACCAAGCCTTAAAGACAAGCTTTACACATTAAAGTGAGGTCCTGTCTTAAATAAATATATATAGAATGTATAAACAACGGTACATAGAATTAGAGGTCCAATCATAAGTAGAGGCGTGTTCTGATGAAATAGCAATGCTTGTAAGGGATAAGAACCAACAATCAGTCAGTCACTGTACAGTTAATAGTTAAACGCATGCAAAAAAAGAGTTAAATCACAATTCGGAATACAAATGTAACATTTTGAATTCTGAACATTCTAACAATAGTTACATTTATAGAATGTTCAGCTGTCAAAATAACAATAGAATGCACAACTAAGACTGAAATAATCTACAACGCAAAGTTTGAATGTAGTCTGCACGTTAAGTTATTCAAGCTAAATTAAATGATTTATTAATGGCTTTCAATTAATAGTTTTTTTTGGAGAAGTAAACATTAACTGTCTGGGCTACCAACCAAGCGCTATAATATATATACATATATATATATATATTAAAAGTCAGTTTACATGTGTTTACTATAGTATTCAATGCATTTAACACGTTTAATGGGTTGCTACGCCCTGTCTGTTTCCATGGATACACATCAAATGAGTATTTTGGCTATGACATTTGATTTTAGTATTCGACAATGCAGGTCACAGAGTGCCAATAATTCAACCTTAAAGCAAATATATAAAATCGTGTGTGTGTAAACAACTCACTGCATCCGTCTTCATCACTGTGATCTCCGCAGTCGTTGTCTCCATCACACTGCCACTGCGCCGGGATGCACGTGCACTCTCCAAACGCGCTGACGGCACACGTGAAGTGATTCCTGCCACACGAGCATTCGGCACCGCTCAAAACACCTGCAAAAACATACAAACAAAAACGGTTCGAGCGCTCAGATGTTGAACAGCCCCCCGAAAACTAAAAAAAAAGTTTTCTTTGTTCTAGCCGTGCACAGAATCAGCACTCTGCAGATCTCCAGAGAATTCAAATGAACTACATTCACAAACTTTACACATTCTCATTATGCACTGACACACAAAGAGCCAGAGATTAATGTAGAGGAAGAGGAGAGGATGAAGACTCCAGGGAACTCACTCATACACGGTCAGTCTGGGAACTGAATATAACATTAATAGACAATTTGGAAGCCAAATTCAAGAAACTAAAGTGAACCCACTGTGCACAAATACCAACAAGATCCAGCGCTTTTCATCTTTATAGCTAGAGAAATGAATGAAGTGAGAATGTTATTATGATATAAATGTAACCGGTCCTGCTCGCACCGCGCCGAACGGGACTCGAACCGACGTAATAAAAATGTCCTTGATCTTTTTGAACCGATATACAAGTAGCCATTGTACTATAAAAACTTACCGTGAGTTTCAGAACTTCCTCCAAAGTGCATTTGTTGAAGCCAAGCTGCAAAAATGACTCGTTCTCTACTTCCTCCACATTGTGATGTCACACTGTTGTAGACATTTGCATCTGACAGCCTCCACATCAACACATCTACGTCTAAACCTACATCTGCCTTATCACATCCGTAGCCCCGCCCACTAGTGGTGAGCAGTGAGAGAGCATGTCAGTCAAGACCAGAGAGCCAATCAGAACAGTTGTTATTTACTGTCAAGTCTTAAAGGAGAAGCAGCACCAAAACAGAGCGTTTCTGACAGAGGGTCTGAACGAGGGGGGAAAATGATCATGTTTTACAAATATATGATTTATTTTTTGCAAAAAACTTTACTGATCTTATAAGTGAACTTTAAGGAACATATTAAAACATTAAGTCACATCGTGACCCCATTATATACTTGAAATATGTTTTGTTGCCAAAAACAATTATGATTAGGCATCAGAGTCGCGCCGGAACCGGGTGAAATGCATTAATAGTAGATCGGCATGGGAATTGACTGAAAAGGTCGATACTAGCCGCTTTGAGTCATTGCTTTCCTGTTCTTGATAGACACTATTGATCAAACTGACATCTTACTCTAAAAATCAATAGCTCAGGCTAGCTCAGGCTTCAGCAACTTTAAAGAAGTGACGGGCGCTGAAGAAACTCACTTTGTAAAGCTTTGAAATCACAACGTTTTATTTGTTTTGATCCAATGCTTCAGAGTATGTATCATACTGGCCAAGCCGTGTGGGTTCGCTAGCAGGTGTCGCACCTTATCATTAAGATTCAAAGCTCCGAAATACTTTGCGATGACATCAAACAGTATCACACCAAACTCAAAAGGAACACTAATCTCACCCAGGGTGAAAAAACAAAAACTTAAAACACAACTATAACCCCCAATAGCTTTTAAATGACAACAGCCAATAGCAAGTCCTCAGGCATTAACAACAACAGACGTTATAATGTATATTCCTGGTAAGGACTATAAAGGACAATGTAGTTTTAGCATCTGATATTCATTTAAATAGGTAAACGTGCCATTTTGCCCTTTGCACCAAGAAAAGTTAAACAATGCAGACGTCTGATCGATCCATCTAACCAATGATCTACAAGAGCCCCAGAACATGAATAAAACAAGCTAGAATTGAATGTGGATGAGGGCAAGGCTGAGTGTTACTGCCATCCTGTGTTGTTTGTAGACGCGTGTTGAATAATAAGGAGATGTTCCGGTATATGCAAGTCCAGATGTTTATGTAAGTAGTTATAACTTGCATAATATGACTTGTATGATAGAATGACGATATACTGTTCACACAATATTATCAAGCTTATTGTATAAAATTACTTAATTCACAGTAAGACTAAATAAAGTCAGTAGAATTAGACAAAGTAGGATAATGAACATTATGGCTTTGTATCCCATTATTGGGGATGAAGAAATAACTTTAACCCTTACCTCTTCTAGTCACACAATGGCGAATGCAATATGCCGTTTTAAGAAAGGTATAAAACACATTGCGTTACGTTGTCGAATGCAGACACAAATAATAAAACGGTCCCATATGCAAGAGCACACATTTGAACCAATACTGTGATCCAGAAGTAACCGAAACTGAAGTAAGCTGCCTGAAAGGTCAGACTGATCTCACATCTCACCGAATCGGAAAACACTGCCCCCAGAGGCTAAAACGGTAAGTGTGTCCGAGCATATAAACAAGTGTGACATTCATTTATATCCAGGAGAGGTCGCCAGAAGCCAGTTGTAAAAAGAATATTTTGACGCAAAACCCAAATCTAACCCTAACCATTAGTAAATGGTAAATGGTCTGCACTTATATAGCGCCTTTTTTAACCTTAGCTGTTACCAAAGTGCTTCACACTGTGTCCCATTCACACATACATTCACACATCAATGATGGCAGAGCTGCTATGTAAGGTGCTAGCCTGCCATTGGGAGCAACTTGGGGTTCAGCGTCTTGCCCAAGGACACCTCGGCATTTGGAGTCATGTGGGCCGGGAATCGAACCACCAACCCTGCGATTAGTGGCCGACCCGTTCTACCACCTGAGCCACAGCCGCCCCTGTATGATAGTAGTAACTATGGTCTCCCTCACAACTGACGCAACGCGCTACCAGTCGTGCCATGGGGGAAAGTAATTGTTGTTGAGCCGTTACAAATATGTCTGATGAGTGGTTAGGGCATGTTAGCGAGTCTGCATAATGTTGCCAATCCTAGGGTATCAGAACTTTCGGAAACAGCATGCCGACTTCCCATGTGATCGTGTTGCAAACGTATGCGTGAACTGTGCAATGACAAGTGTATTGCCGGTGGCGTGGAAACCGATTTGAATCTCATTCGTTTAGATTACATCAGTTGCATGCTGATAACTAGTCAGTCAACGTGATCTGACAATGTTGGAAGCTGGTCTGGAATAAATTGGCCATATTGACTGCAAAATGGAATAATTTCATTTATTTTCCATTATTTTTAAATGGACAAGCCGTTTATTGATGGTAAAGGAAAAGCATTCATCAAGTGTCTCGGGATGCATCACATGAAATTGTTTGAGAGAATGAATCGAGAACATTATTTAACATTTGATGGTGACTACATAATTCCCATACTTCCAATTGTGCCATTTCATAATTGCAATGGCTTCATTGTTATAAAATGATACAAATAAATAAATAATAATAAAAGGTGTCCAAACTTTTGCCCTGTAAGATGTATGTTGAGTTTTAACAGGAATTCCTCCATCTTGTTCAAACCAAAATGACTAACAGAACTTAAATTTCCACTTGAGGTCAGGAAAAGTTTCAAGAAAAGGAAAAAGCTCATTTTTTGAAACCCTTCCAAATTCGCCCCTTTTATTTCAAGTCTGCGGTTCAACAGGACTCAATGACATGAGAATTGCTGGACAGTATGTACATGATTTCATTTCAGATTATTTGCATCTCACAGCATTGTGCTAGGATCTAGTTGCTCTGGATAGAAGTACAACGCAGCATTACACAGTCAAAACCTCTTGACAGAGGGAAGCGAGCGGGCGAGTGAACTTGCCGTGGTGTACCACATGGCTCTGTGTTCCTGTTTCACTCACTCAAATAATTACAGCTCTTCTCTTGTGGGAGATGGAGCTATAATGGCATGTTCAGCCACTAAATGGAGCAAGACGTTTATCATGTCGCTTTAAAGACTCGCCATTTTTGTTTCAAAGTCAAAAACTCTGCTAGCCTTCTTATGTTTGGAACAGAGAAAACAATGACAAAAATCAAGTTTAAATATGCGTAAAGCCTCAGAGAGTATTTGGAGCCTGAAGTCACTCTTAAAAATGTCTGAATGTCATTGCATGTGTTACACAATAATCAAACCAAGTGTCATGTATTTTAAAAGAACGAAATCACAAGAACACGAAGATTTATCTTATGTCTTGTACTTCTGATGCCGCTCCGACCAACGCTTAAATACGATTAAGGGGGAAAAACCAGACCCCTTGGTCTGACAAATTGCTAATAATAATAATAATAATAATTCCATACATCTATATAGCGCTTTTCTAGGCACTCAAAGCACTTTACATAGTATATGGGGACTCTCCTCAACCACCACCGGTGTGCAGCATCCACCTGGATGATGTGAGGGCAGCCATAGTGCGCCAGTACACTCACCACACACCAGCTATTGGTGGAGAGGAGAGAGTAGAGTGATGTAGCCAATTAATGGAATTTGGCCAGGACACCGAGGATACACCCCTACTCTTTACGAGAAGTGTCATGGGATTTTTAATGACCAAAGAGAGTCAGGACCTCGGTTTAACGTCTCATCTGAAAGTTGGTGCCTTTTTACAGTATAGTGCCCCCTGTCACTATACCAGGGCATTAGGACCCACACAGACCACAGGGTGAGCACCCCCTGCTGGCCTCCCTAATACCTCTTCCAGCAGCAACCTTAGTTTACCCCAGGAGGTCTCCCATCCAGGTACTGGCCAGGCTCAATCTGATAAACAGTTGCCCAGCCCCCCCGATCACATCCTTGTACCACTCCTGGTCCAATTATTTAAAAGTCAGAGCAAAACTGGCTCAGAAAAGTCAAGTTTACATTTTACATTTATGCATTTGGCAGACGCTTTTATCCAAAGTGACTTACAGTGCACTTATTACAGGGACAATCCCCCCGGAGCAACCTGGAGTTAAGTGCCTTGCTCAAGGACACAATGGTGGTGGCTGTGGGGGTCGAACCAGTGACCTTCTGATTAACAGTTATGCACTTTAGCCCACTATGCCATCAACACTCCGTAATTAATTCATTAAATCAGTCTTCTGCAAACCCAAGCACAGGCCATGGCTGCCCAAAATCCAAGACACAAAGTCCAACAAACATTTCTTGAAGTGTCCGATATAGATTTGCGTCAAGATCTAGATTTTACGAGACAGTGGTGGCTCAGTGGTTGAGGCTTAGGGTTACTGACCAGAAGATCGGGGGTTCAAGCCCCAGCACCACCAAGATGCCTCTGTTGGGCCCTTGAGCAAGGCACTTAACTCCAGGTTGCTCCGGGGGGATTGTCCCTGTAATAAGTGCACTGTAAGTCGCTTTTGATAAAAAGTGTCTGCCAAATGCATAAATGTAAATGTCAATGGAAAGCCCTGGAAAATTGTGTTTAAAACAGTTGTCGATCGATATGGGTTTCCCAAAGGCCTAGAGAGCAGGACGGCCGATGGTCGATATAAATGCAGATAAACATAACACAATTACATACTGACATGCAAGCAGAAAATCAGATGTAGACAACATTTCTAAAGCGAAACGAACACTTATTTGATGCAATATTCACTCAAAGTGGCACAAACAATAAGATGGCATTAAACTTTAAACATGTTTCGAGAACCCTCTTTACTCTTTATATGTGCAGGTGGTGCAAGTGTGTAAATCAGGGTGGAGATGGAAAGGAATCAGGCAGTACACAAAGGTGTGCTTCACCTCAATTATACCCACCCGAGCATTTTTTCCATTCCTCACCTTTTCTCGAATCAGACTAACACAGCAAAGCTTAAGAGACCAATTAAATAAGATCACTTTAATAATAAAGAGCTTCAGATGTGTCAGCCTATACTTGAATGATCCAAAACACCTTTTCCATTTGCTGAAACATTCCCGCACATCTGGAATCTCTCTGATTGCCCCCCTGTGGGTGCGCTTGCTCCCGTTACAGACACTGGCAACAAAACTCCCAATACCGTAACTGCTGCTCTCTATAATTTCTACCCCGTTAAATTACCCTTCAACCACAAAGATTTCCCATCATGTGTTTCCAGAAAGCTGTCAAACGTTCAAGCTAAATGCATCAAAGACACACTGAAGACACAGCTGTGCCTAAAGAGATCCCGGTGTGCCCTTCAAGCTAGAACTACTAAACTACTTCAATTCTTCAACATTGACACAGGAGTAACAGCTCAGCAGTACTACATGTTAGTAATCAGATCTATTCATTGCACCGCAAAAATACTGTTCTTAGGGGCGGTTTACAGCAAACATGTTTTTGCATCCCTCTGCAGCGTGTTTCAAGTGTATTCCTGTAAACATGCACAAAATGAACATCTTGGACCGTTGCGCCGTATCATGTTAGGGGCTGTTCACACCAAAGCCTTTTTGTGTACATCCATGCTGGGTTTTAAGTCTTGTTTCTATATAAAGTAAATGCACTAGACAGATGTCTTGGACCGTTGCAGCACGTCTCTCGCAAGAGTGACACATTTTCAAGACACATGTTGGGTTAGTGGCCGTTCAAACTGAACACATTTCTGCATCCAAAGCGATTTTCGCATGCTTCCATGTGTTAAAATGCGGTAGATGGATGTCTTGACCGCCATGCTGCGCCTTGCTATTTTTCAACATCTCATGCAGGAGCACTGTGTTTTTTAGATGCGGTGGAGAGCAAGGGGCCATTCACACCGAAAGCGTTTTTGCGTCCATCCATGCTGTTTTTCAATGGTTTTCCAATGTATATTTGCTAGACAGGCATGTTTGACAGCATCTCGCGCATGTGCGGCACATTTTCTATAGACACTGTGGAGAGTTAGGTGCCTGTAGAGCGGAGGGGGTGGGGCCAGGCTGAAATGACGCACGCCCGGTCCCCAATCAGCCTGATGGGGTGCACGAGGGATAAAGGCGGCTGGTGACGACAATTCGAGAGAGAGAAAGAATTACGGGCAGCTGCCCTGTCTTTTTATTTAATTAAATATTATTTATATTGTTAAGCCGGTTCTCGCCGCCTCCTTTCCTTTAACCCCCTTACATCGGTGCCGAAACTCGGGAAGGAGGGGGGATGCCCATCGCAGAGTCCTTGACTCTTCCGTTCACCCAGGGGAGTGCCGCTGCCATCCGCCGAGTGACGGAGTGGCCCGACCACCCTGATGCGGGGAACGGATGACTTTATTCCTCGCGTGCCCCATCAGGCTGATTGGGGACCGGGCGCGCGTCATTCCAGTCCTGCCCCCCTCCGCTCAACACTGGCATTTACACCAAATGCATTTTTTATGGTTTTCCAATGCATATGCGTTAGACGGGCGTCTATAAAAATGCAACGTGTCTCTGTTTCTTTAAAGCTTTGTGCAAGTTCGCCAACTTTTTTAGACGCTCTGTCAAGTTATGGGACCGTGAACCTAAATGCGTTTTTGTTTTCATATGTAAACACACGCTAGGTCAGCGTCTTGCTGTTGTTTTTTTAGCATCTCGTGCAAAGCGTCACGTTTTTATAGGCGCTGTGGAGAGTTAGGGGCCATTCACACCAAAATGGTTTTTGTATCCGTCCTCGATGTTTTTCAATGGTTTTCCTACATAAATGTGCAAGACAGGCATCTTTGACTGTCACACTTTACAGTTTCTTTTAGCATCTCATGCAGGAGTGCCACGTTTTATAAAACATCTGCACCATTTTTCTCCCAATTTGGAATGCCCAATTCCCACTACTCAGTAGGTCCTTGTGGTGGTGCGGTTACTCGCCTCAATCCGGGTGGTGGAGGACAAGTCTCAGTTGCCTTCGCTTCAGAGAACGTCAATCCGCGCATCTTATCACGTGACTCGTCGTGCAGGACACCGCGGAGACTCACAGCATGTGGAGGCTCATGCTACTCTCCACGATCCACACAACTCACCACACGCCCCATTGAGAGCGAGAACCACTAATCACGACAACTAGAAGAAGGTTACTCCATGTTACTCTACCCTCCCTAGCAACCGCGCCAATTTGGTTGCTTAGGAGACCTGGCTGGAGTCACTCAGCACGCCCTGGATTCGAACTCACAACTCCAGGTGTGATAGTCAGCGTCAATATTCGCTTGGCTACCCAGGTCCCCTATATGCACAGTTTGTCAATTGTTTTCCTATGTAAGCACTTGCTAGGTGGGCGTCTTTGACAATAGCGATGAGTTTCGCTGTTACTTTAGCTCTTTATGCAGAAACGGCCCATTTTTCAGATGCTGTGTCGAATTTGGTGCCGTTCATACTAAACGTGTTTTGCCAAAACGTGCTCTTTTTCAATTGTTTTTATGTAAACATGCATTTTGACCAGCGCACCGCATCTCCCACGCATCTCGCGTAGGAGCGGCAAATTTTTAGATGATGTGACGAGTTCGGGGGCACTCACACTGAACGCGTTTTTGTATCCATCCGTGCTTCTTTTGAATGGTTTTCCTATGTAAATGTGCTGGACATGCGCCACTTCTTTTGGCGTCTCGCTCAGGAGTGTACATTCTTTTTAGACAGTGTGTCCAGTCAGGGGCTGTTCACACAGAGCGTTGTTTTGCATCCATCTGCACAGTTTTTCAACTGTTAAAAACATGTCTCAAGACACCAGAGTTCTGCTCTGTTCGTGGCACAGCATCTCTTTTAGTGCAACAATCAGCATTTTTGTCTACTTCCTAGTTAAAATATCGGACCACCTTTAAAAAAAGATTACTTGAGAAGCAAAATTGCACAATACATTAACATTTGTTTTCAGACAATATATCTTGAATTATTAATAATTAATTAATGTGTAAGTTCATTGTTTTTAAATCGCAAAACTTAGTGAGGTTTCTGCTTAAACTGATGCAACACACCAAAAATAAACCACATGTATCATTGTGTATCGTACCTTACAGAAGTTGGTGGTCGAAAGCGCCCACAGCGTTTGGCTTAAATTAAGATTTGAAATGTCAGCTAGACAACTGAAGCACAACCCCTAATTCTTGATTTTAAAAGCCCCCAGAGAGAATGGAAAGAGACATCAGTCTGAGATTTACACAAGGGTATCCTATTGAGTTTCGACAGATGAGGTGCAGAAACAGGGAGAGGATGTGTGTGTGTGTGTGAGAGAGAGAAAGAGGATGTGTGAGAGAGAGAGCATGTGTGTGTGTGAGAGAGGATGTGAGAAAGAGGATGTGACGGAGAGAAAGAGGATGTGACAGAGAGAAAGAGGATGTGACAGAGAGAGAGAGGGGATTCAAATTAAAATTGGAGAGAGGGAGGATATGAGAGAGAGAGAGAGAGAGAGAGAGAGAGAGAGAGAGAGAGAGAGAGAGAGAGAGAGAGAATGTGTGTGTGTGAGAGAGAGAGAGAAAGAGAGAGGAAGGATGTGACAGAGAGAGAGAGAGCTGGTCTTGGACGGTCTGTGGTTTTCCACCATAGTTGAGACCTTTTTAATGAGCTTGGTTGCTCGCGGTTGCAGTTGAGGCAAAACTGAGAGACAGAAGGCTGATGGGATGGGGTGGGGGGTGTAAACATGAAAGGAGAGAGAAACCGAACTATTGAAACTGCAACATTAGCGGCCTACATTTAAAGAAGCTTTGTGAAAGCCTAGAAATGTCGGTTTCTTGAATGTGAACCCTGTAAGAAAAGTTAAAGCCTAAGCAAAGTCTTCTCAAGGGTTCTGAATGGAGATATTATTAGAATCTGGCAGATATGTATCTTGGTAAAACATAAGTTAAACTCAAATGACAGAATGAGTGGCAAAATGTTGATGACCACAACAAATATTTGAATACAAAATGTGTGTTACAATGGAAGTGAATGGGGTCAGTCCATAAACATTAAAATACACACAGTTTCAAAAGTATAGCCTGAAGACGTAAACATTGTGTTAACCTAATTTTAGTGTTAAAATCGCTTACTCACCTTATCAAGTTATATCCAATATTAGAAATTAGTAGCCATGACAACATAACTCCAATGAACCCTAAAAGCAATTTTGTCATAATAAATGTAAAATGTTACCGTCTTGCAGCTCTTAAACATTTATGGACAAGCCCCAAACTATTTATTTAATTTTATTCCCAATTTGGAATGCCCAACTTACCACACGCCCGACTGATAGCGAGAACAACATTATAGCAACCACGAAGAGGTTACCCCATGTGACTAAACTCCCTAGCAACTGGGACAATTTGGTTGCTTAGGAGACCAGGATGGAGTCACTCAGCACACCATTCGAACTAGCAACTCCAGGGGTGATAGTCAGCGTCTTTCCTCGCTGAGCTACCCATGCCCCCTCATTATTTGGGGGGTGAAATATGACCTGACATTTCTTTGCGAGATTCACTTAATAATGCGTTTTGAATCCATTTCGGGAAACCTTAAGAAATTGACAAAAATCAAGTCGCAAGTCTGCAATTTATTCGAGTCCCGAGTTTACATTTCTGTGCTTTTGAATCAATATAAAAGGGCATTTCTTAAAATGCAAAGTCATTTGTTACACTCATTTCTTTACAAGCACATGACGGCTAGAATAGTCCAGTAAGTTGTTCTTAATAAAGAGATTAACAATGAAATCAGAGGATCAGCGAGCTCTTTTGAAGAAACCAGAAATCCCAGAACACAAACTGACTGACCTCTCGCCATCCAAAACACTGTTTAAACAGTCAGCGACAGCCAAAGCCATCCACCTGCATGCAGACGTGTGTTCATTCACTGTCACACACACACACACACACACACACACACACACACAAACACACACACACACTGCTGAATGAAGATTTAATCCAGCTCTGCAGCATGTGGGCTTCTTTAAACAGCGCTAATGCACTGTGTTACATAAACACCATTTAAAGGCAGCTGTATTTGGGGCATCGACAGGATGATGATTTGGGTTTTTTGTTGAAAGGCATGTGCATGTGTGTGCAAACTGGTAAAGGTAGCAAGCAAGCGCTGTAGTCACAGTGATTTGGCTTCTAGAATATGGAGAAAATGTGCACAATTGCTATGACCACAGTCTTGGAAGCTAGTATGAATATTTCAGTTTTACATAAAGTTTTTATAAGACAGGATTTTCTATAGTAGCCAAAATGTTTCAAAAGTGCATCTTCCAAGTGCAAGTGTGTGTAGTGTAAGTGCACGCTAGTCGTGCTTGTGGTGATCAAGTGCTAATAATTCTCATGGTGCAACTATTTTCTGTCTTGTTTATCTGATTTCACAAATAATGTAGCATATTCCCTATTATACCATAATTCCAAACCGACCTTATTTTTGCGTGAATTGTTGTATGTATTGCGGCAGTTTCCTGAAATGAACACTAGAGGCGCTACAACAACAACAACAACAACTTTTATTCACTTTCACACAATTCACGAGTTAAATGCAAATGATCAGTTCATGAACACTTTTCGCCCTGTTCCTCACACAATGCTATAATATAACATCTAAACACTTATTATAGCGCATGACTTATTCGAGCTTGATCAATCTGATGTGGTAGCTCAACTGATGAACGAGTCTTGAAAAGCAAGCAGGTCGACACGTGAGCCGAAAGTGGCATAGAAGCAACCTCATAGGTCGAAACCTTAAAAACATCATCTGTTTGGAAGAACAGTGGTGGCTTAGAGGTTAAGGCTCTCGGTTACTGACCAGAAGGTCGGGGGTTCAAGCCCCAACACCACCAAGACACCACTGTTGGGCCCCTGAGCAAGGCCCTTGACCCTATCTGCTCCAGGGGCGCCGTATCATGGCTGACCCTGCACTCTGACCCCAGCTTAGCTGGGATATGTGAAAAATAAATAATTTCACCATGTATATGCAGAAATGTATGTATAATGTGTGACAGTTGATAAATTAAATTAAATTAACTCGCTTTTAGCGCCACACAGTGGACATTTCACCTCAGAGCTGCCGCGATACGTGTAATGAACTATGTAATAGAATTTAGTAAAAATGTCGCAAGTCAATGGGGGCGGGGTCACTGTCCTTTTCTGCATATCGCGGTGCCGTTTTGTGGTCCATTCTACATTACACGGCGGCTCATTTAGCTTATCTTGGCCCATTCGGCATGTTTCGTGGCCGACCCACCGGCCCGCTCGGGTTCTCCAGATGGCCAGTACGCCCCTGATCGGCCCCAAAAAACGTCGGCCCACCGGGAAAATGCCCAGTATGCCAGAATACCAGTCCAGCCCTTATGCTCTGTCATATTTAAATCACTTTCCAGTCGATCCCGGTCAAAAGTGACCGAAAACAATAAACGTGTAATTTCTTTAATTGTTATGAAAGAAAATGTAACAACTCTAAATTAAATAATGTAAAAAGCATTTTGGTTGGGTTTGGGGGTATTTAGACCTTATTTTTTTTAATTTACTAATTTAGGTAATATAGATTACCTTGAAATTGATCTTGAAAATGTACCTTATATTTTAATTTGGTATGAATATTTTCTCAAACACTGAACCAATCCTCATAAATTATACACCGTTTGAAAGCTTAAAATCTCAAAAATGAAAACCAAGTCCCAAGTATAAACACTAGATGGCTGCAGAGAGATACATATTCATTCCTGGTTGATGAGAAGATGATTTATAGATTTTGTTCTGCATTAATGTATATTTTTAAACATTATCTATTTTGACTACTTTTATCAAAGTTTAGCATTTTGTTTGAGGTTATTTTTGTCAGTTTTGCATATCTGATGAGTAGAATAACAAGCAATAACCTAATGTATCCATGGTTCTAACGAGATGAATGTGTGTGTGTGTGCGTGTGTGCATGTGTGCGTGTGCGCACGTCATCCAGGTTGCTGGACTACTGTGTGTACTGTTATTTACTTCCTGATATATTAACAATTTATTAATGTGCAAATCAATAACTAATTTGATGACCAAACATAAATCAGAAGAAACTGCTATGTAGTACTGCTCATTGGTAGAGCGGGTCGGCCGCTAATCACAGGGTTGGTTAGTGGCCCACATGACTCCACATGCTGAAGTGTCCTTGGGCAAGACACTGAACCCCAAGTTGCTCCCAATGGCAGCTCTGCCGTCATTGGTGTGTGTGAATGTGTGTGTAAATGGGTGAAAGAGTCACAGAGTAAAGTGCTTTGAACACCGCTAAGGTTAAAAAAGTGCTATACAAGTGCAGACCATTTATCGGCCTATTGGCCACCCTGCTCTCTGGATATCAGCCATAAAAAACCCATATTGGTCAATCACTACTCTTGATGTTTGGTAGTCTCACACCTATATGTCTTAGTGTGTTTTTTCTGCATTGTGGCTGTTTTTCTTCAGATTTTATATAATATATAATAATAATAAAAAAATCAGATTTTTAGTGTTTCCCATTTATTTCCTATGGCGGTCACTTTTGACCGGGAACAGTACAAGTGTAACTTTTTTCTCTACCACTTACACTGATCGAATTAACTCCAATTTCTTTGTATGTGTTCAGATATCAAATGGACGAAAAGTCACCAAGTCTCGTTGAAGTCAGATAAAAGGAAACCAGTTTTATTGAAGAAAAAAAATTGATTTCGGTCAAAAATGACCGAACGGTGCATGAGGTTTAAAGCAATAAAAATCACAATTCCCCTGTTCTTAATGGAGAAAACGGTTAGATTGAACATCAAATTAACATGGCATGAAGAGTAGCTACTTTTACACAATGCAATAATATTTTCACACAAATCAGTGTTACAAACTGTTATTGTGTCCCAAATGTAACTACCAGGGCTGCAAAAAACACAAACCACATAAAAAATACATTGAGGGTGGGGGGCTGGACACAGCTCATTAAATATTTAGTTTGACCTCCTTAGGCTGACAATCAACATTTCCTGAAGGTTGAGCATCTCTTGAACATTTGTTAAGAAAGGAAAAACACTGACTTGATTTGGAAACATGTCAAGCCCTATTCTGTACCGATTCTTGGAACTGACCCTCTGTTCATCCCATCCAACAGTCTAGTGCAAAACAAGCTGCTAAAACATGACAGCTTTCAAAACTACTGCAAGGCTTTTCAATGTCTAAAAAACAAACTCAGAGACAGACTGGAACTCACTTTGAACCAAAACCAAAAGCGCTTGTACAGCAAATTCGCCATAATTCATGTACAAATCAGCACAGCTGTGCAATGACTGGGCACTTTTGAGCTCAATTGGATTTGGCTAGCTCTGCCCATCAAATCATTATATGAAATAAAGCATGTGTCAACACGTCTACACAAGCAGCCTCAGTTTTACTTCAACACAATACGTTAAAAGCAGTCAAAAAACTTTGAAGCCGTGAGAACATTCGGTGAACCTAAAGAGCAGATGTACCACCTAAAGTAAATACAAATACACCTGTGAGCCTCCAGCATTCAGCTCATAAGTGGTCATTCAAACAATTACGGCTGCATTTTTTAATAGAATTTGCTAACAAGTCCATGCATATGAAACCAGTTCACCACATTAACACCCTTGGACTGTTCAATGGGCTCTTGATGGTTGACAATGGGACTGTAGTAAACCACACGCATGCCAACTATGGTGCAAATGGGCCCATAGACAAACAAATGAACAAAACCTAGGACTAATGCACAAAGTTCTTTAATCCAATGTTACAGAGATAAAAGGGAGATTGGGGGATCTCTAAGGCATAAGCCAAGGAATCGTAGTAATAATAGTAGAAGTTGGCGAAATTAAGAAACCGTACGAGTTAGCCTCATACAAAATTGTACGTCTTTTAATCCCATTGAGAAAAATAAACGAACCGACGAACAATGTTACTACGATATCTTGAAGTTCAACCCCAAACCCAAAAACTCATTAGGAAAATAACTTGTGTACCACGAAAGAAAAGATCAGGTTGATGACATGCTCACACTGATTCGGCACGTTGTTTCCCAGAGTTCCTGTACCCTACATTACATTATGCCGACTCACTGACAAGCGGCATCTAAAGCACATAACTGGTAATCAAAAGGACACTGGTTCGAATCCCACAGCCACCACCATTGTGTCCTTGAGCAAGGCACTCAACTCCAGGTTGCTCCGGGGGGATTGTCCCTGTAATAATTGCACTCTAAGTCGCTTTGGATAAAAGCATCTGCCAAATGCATAAATGTAAATGTAAATTAGACATTTCTGCATCGGCACCAACATGTTTACCTTCTCTTGTGGAGCGACTGGAAGTGTGTTCTGTCAGCAGTGTGCGAGACCCGATTTCAGATCCCGAAGTGATCGTGTTCACAAGAGGTAGACCGATATATCGGTTTTATGATTAATCAGTACCGATAGTTGCTTTTTGGAACTATCGGTTGTCTGCACAAACCTATGCCGATAGTTCCCAAAGGCTTTAATTTAGTGATTGTAGACTATAAAAAGCTTAATTTGGAAAATACTTCATTTTTAGAGGATTGACTTGGAGCCAACCCGCTGTCATTTCAAAATAAGTGTGTTCCGGAGTCTTGCTTATAGTTAAAAGTCTGTGTTATGCACCAAATCTTTATTTTTATTTGGTTAATATTGGGATTTTGGTTGCACAATAAACTGCATCTGGGATTTTATTCATTTTGGACTGTTGTAGCCTCAATGCTTGTGCACGCCATAGTAAGGAACGACTTATTTTAAAAACTGACGGTCGATTAATCGGTTTTCTGCATTTTTCACCACCTTAGTTATCAGAATTGGCCAAATCCACTATCGGTCGACTTCAGTGATCGCAACAATTTGGAGGTTGCATATTCCCCATTACATGACATTTT
Organism: Xyrauchen texanus; assembly: GCF_025860055.1. Classification (NCBI taxonomy): domain Eukaryota; kingdom Metazoa; phylum Chordata; class Actinopteri; order Cypriniformes; family Catostomidae; genus Xyrauchen; species Xyrauchen texanus. Next base: position 61,079,544 of record NC_068276.1, read on the forward strand.
CACTCCACGTATGTTAAGGGATAGGTTAGATGTTTGGGTTGGGGGTTCAGTTTATTAAATATACATTCCTCTTTACTGTATTACAAACTGTACAGCTAAAAACAACTCTTTAGCGCCCCTCTGTGGACATTTCACCCGGAAAAATGGAGCTCGCACGTGCACATAAGCCCACCAACGGTTACTTTTTTGGCCACTGGGGGCAGCGTTTCGAATTTCGGTAAGCACAGGCCGATTTTTGCAAAAGTCAGCCTACTGCTTCCGATTTCACTGTGAAGTCAGTCAAGTTAACAGAGTTGTCCTGTAATTATATCAAATGTACTTTTTGATGCCTGATACGTTTACTGTATTTATCGGCCACTACACCTCTGGTTTGGAGCAAAACGAGGGAAGCATATTACAGTTTTCCGACATACATGAGTCATTTGTATTGCAAGAGTAAATATGGAAATATATATGATTAAGATAAATTTGAGCTTTTGTGGTTTGCCATCTCTCTAAATCTGACTGTATTTGAATCTACCATTGCTAATAGTGCTTGCACAAAAAGAGCTTCGATTGCTCACAGAAAAACAAAACTGTTGGTGGCTGCTTCTTAATGAGGGATACAATTTGTCTTGTCTTGATGGCTTCCTCCCTTCCTTGTCCTACCTAGGGATACTTTCCCTGTTACCGTCGCCTTTGGTTTGCTCATTGTGGGCTTGTAAGGTACTTTGTAAAGCTGCTTTGGAACAATGTGTGTTGTGAAAAGCAACACACAGCAGTTAACACTGTAATATTTGGGATCATTTTACAGTCAACTGCACAGAAACAACTGAAGTGGTTGGAAACTTGATATGTGGTTTGAGCAGAGGTAAGAATATTATGAATAAGAGTTTGTTATGTGTAAACAGTAGCAGTACAGTTAGGAGACAGCATAAGATATTTTTCACGGTATACTAAATCTAAAAACACATTTCTGTTAAAGGGCTACTACCATTCTAAACAATTGCAATTCTTGTCTGGCGGACGATAAAACTAGTTTTTAGATTTCCCGAAACGGAATATGGCCTTAATCGGTTTAATCCATGTTCGTGATGCATAATCAGGCCCCGAACTCACAACTAGCATGCCTGTTTTTAATATTCGCTCATCTGATTGTACTCAACAACAGTCTGTCGTAAAGGAAGGAACTGTGTCGTTGAAGAGCAAAAGGGTCACTTGTTTTACTGAGAGCATGTCTCGTCTCACAAAGACACTTTTGTTTCATATGAACTCCAGCTCGTCTCTGCTCTGACGAGCTGAAGAGATCAAATTCTACAATCAAAATCCTTCCGGTCACCTGTCGTTAACCTAGGCACCAAAATCTCCTACGTCTTAACCATTACCAACTGGGATCAGATCAGGAAAGAGTCCGGCGACATTTTTGCAGAATGATATTTCATAAGCTCATCAGTGACGTGCGGTGATGTCTTAAAGAGGCTAGGCACAGAGTTATGAAAGCCAGATTACCTGATTTATTGTTTAAGCTAATAATACGTAATAACAGTGAACGTTACACACAAGCGCGGCATATCAAGAAATGTACAAATCAGGATGTATATCGTGTACTCTCTCTCTCTATCACAGACACACACACACACACACACACACACACACACACACACACACACAAAGCGCGTAACCAGTGAACGTTACGCACAAGCGCGGCATATCAAGAAATGTATATGTATTTTATATATGTTTTATATATAATATATACGATTTTGTTAATATATCTTCATTAGATATTATTATACAAAATTCAGTATTCAAAACACAGAACATATAACAGAACATAAGTTGTTTATTTTTTACAACATTATGTGCTTATTTTTTTATGTGCAATCTTCATCTTTATAACAGAAGATACAATACAACAATCCTTTAACCTTTTCATTGTGGTAGGTTATATACAGCTTCCTTTGCTCGTCAAGTGCAAGGTCGATCCGAGATTTTCCAAAGATTTTCAGTGTAATTTGACACTGGATGTGAGCTGACGACTTTTCATGCTTGGTTAAAGCTGCGGGCAGGTTGTTCAAATCACAATATCCCGCTGAAGTCCAAACAGTCTGACTGATTGAAAAAAGCAGGCAGGGATGCTGATTGTTAGCACAGCCACATAGCCAATCTTTTCTTACATACCAATCAGTTTGAAATGATCGGATACTTTTTGGGCCCTTTTGCTGTACTAGTCCATCTAAGGCTGGTGTAGACCTCCCTCTTGCAATTAACTCCTATTTGGAATTAAAATCGAGCTTGGAAAAATTTCTTAATTCCGTGATTAAGGCTGGTGCTGTCATTTTTGAATTTTGCGGGGATTAGGCATGTACGCTAGCTGTGGTGTAATGACGTTAGCTACGCAAATATCCAGGAATATCTCGATTTTAATTGGTCCATGTCTGATACGTAACGGAGATGATTATGGGCATAACATATTTACGTCAAAAGGCACAGCAGATTTGTGCTTTTTGCCGTACATGTTAAAGAATACAGGATCGAAGTGCGCATGCGCAACATGGGTTTTCCGCGTGTCGTCTGCAATGAATGGACCGTAAAAGCACTGCTTATTCTACCATTTGTTTTCAGTTGATTATGCGTAACTGCTACATTTGTCATCATAACGTCTAAACAATTGGAATAACACACATATTGCATATATAAATCACAAGAATAAAAATAAAAATACAAATACAAGTTTATTATTTAATAAACATTTTATTTTTGAATTTTGGCAGGGTAGGCAGTGCCTAGTTTGCCTACCCAGACCGCACGTCAGTGAAGCTCATTACATGTATTAATGTAAGCAGAAGGTTGCTGGTTTGATCCCCGCAGCCACCACCATTGAGTCATTGAGCAAGACACTTAATCCAGGTTGCTCCGGGGGGATTGTCCCTGTAATAAGGGTACTCTAAGTCACTTTACATTCAATGTTCTCCCAAACGGATGAGGTTTTTGAGGATTAATCCATAAGCTTTAAAATCAACAAAACCTACCTCCCTACCCATAACCTAACCGATAGTCAGAAAAAGCATGAAAAATGCAATTACTGAAACAACCACGTAATTTTGTAACCCGGTTCTTTGAATTTGTTCGTGTGGAACGCTCACACAGGCTATTGAGTGCTGTTCTAAGAGCTGAAATCTGCAGCGCATCATCAGCCAGTGCACTGGGACGGATTAGCGACCGGACCAATGGGGCCAGTGCCCAGGGGCCCTTGACTACCAGGGGCCTTTGACTGCCCAGGGGTGCCCTGGGCTTTAAGTGCATGAACAACGAACACCCCCTACCCTGCTCAACAACGTTTGACCATGAACAATAAACATCCCCCCACCCCCACCAACAACTTTTGGGTGGAGGGGGCCCTTGGAAATAATTGGCCCCAGGGCCTTTGCCAGTCATAATCCGTCCCTGCCAATGCATGCTATGTGTGTGTGCGCGACACAACAGAAAAATCGCTCATTGATTGAAGCGCACTACACATGCAAACTATATATTTCTTTATTACATTCAACCTTTTGAGATTCACAAAGCTATCGTACGTCTACAAGAGACTTTAAATCAAATGTATGAGTCATATGGACTACTTTACTGGTGCTTGTATGGTTCTTTGATGCCATTTTTGGAGCCTGATGCTAACGGCCCATACTAACAAGAGTATCGGATTTGGATCGGGCACTTCGGATTGATACCTGATCTGGTTAAAAGCGACAGTATTGGAGCCAATACCAGTCCAGGTATCGGAGCATCCTGACAATAGTTTAAATCTTTAGTCAAACAATATCTTTATGTGAGGTACAGAGTGAAAATTTGCAAATTACCCCATTAACCAGCTTGTGGATTTCACAACCTTTTCTTTTACGCCAAAGTAAAAATCTCTCTTATTTTGCTCAGCATCATAGTGGAGTGTTCATTTATCATGCCGAGGCACTTGTTTCCAATGGCAGCACAGCAGGATATCAGAGCACAGCGTGTTAATTTAGTGCGCTCTAAAGACCGTGATGAACAGTGCTACTGCTATGAACATCAGAATCACTTCCAACACAACACAAACACACTTATGACACACAAGACGAGGAATGAAGCTCCACACGTCTGTGAGAGTTCTCAGGACCTAGACTGACCTTATTTTCTATTAAACTGCACCAAACGTGCAACCAGAGCCCTTGCGGTTTGGTTTTACAACCATCTTAACCAGCGACACCCAAACCTTATTCACCACGATACATAGTCACCATCACCTAATGGGAATGGATACAGATTTCCTAATTCGATTCCGATTCACAAGCTCTCGATTCGATTCGTTCAATCCCGATTCATTTGGGTATATTTCAGAAGAAATGTCCAATTGGCCAAAATATGAAAGATATGCCCTCTCAGGTCACATCCAATCCGTAAAGTTTGACACCTCCGTTTTCAGTTTCTTGACATATGTGGTTATGAAGAGCGTGTTTGAACGGTTTTAGGGTGGTTGAGAGGCGTGAAAGTAGCAAAATCTGTGAGTTTTCACACGTAAACGTATTATTGTGGACATAGCCAGCTCAGATAATGCTGTAAATTACACAGGGAACCTTCTAACTTCATTCAATATGATAATAATTAAAACAATTAACAACAAAGGTCCAAAATGTGCAGTTCAATTGCTATTAATTTAATAGATCATAGGTTTAATCGACCATAACTGAAGAAAACTTTGGCGTAAAACTCAAGGATTGATATTGGGGTTTTTGGAATCAATACTGGGACGGTTCAAATGAAGATGTTGAATATTTTTATCCAGCCCTGGAAAAAAATGAGCTCTAAATCAATAAGGTAATTCCTAAAGCAACACTTAAACACTGTTAAATGCACAAAAGAATTGTCACTCCATTGTGAAACTATGATAGAGTACAATTAAACGGACAGTCAACCCAAAAATAAAATCAGGCTCTAAAAATGACAATATATTAAACTATAAAGTAAAAGATTGATCTTGTGATTTTTTTAAATCAATATCGAGATGGTTCAAACAAAAATGGCAACCTCATTGAAAACCTCAAAACTGTTAAATACATCGTAGAATTGTCATTCCATTGTGAAACAATGTTGGGGTACAATAAAAAACAAATAGTCAACCCAAAAATGAAGATCGTCAATTGTCAGGCAAACAAAAAATACATATAAAGTAAACTTTAAAGTAAACGATCGAGTTTGGGATTTGAAGAATCCACTAGGGATGCACCGATCCAATACCTGGATCGTATCGGCTCCGATACTGCCGTTTTTAAACGGATCTGGTATCAGTCCGACGAGCCCGATCCAAATCTGATACTGTGTGTTAATCATGTTCGTTACTGTCAAGGTCCAAAAATGACATAAAAGAACCATAAAAACACCATTAAAGTAGTAAATATGACTCGTGCATTTTATTCAAAGCCACCTGAAGACGTGCGATAGTTCTGTGAATCACAAAAGGCTGTTTATAATAAGTAAATATATCAAATGCATTTTCCACCACCTCCGTTATCGGTATCTGCAAAATCCACTATCAGACAACCTCTAATTGCGCTGTATGGAAAAGAGCAGTTTGATGCTTCAGCTAAACATATCCTGTTGTGTCCACAGAAAAAACAAACTCAATTCGGTAAGACGTGGACGAACAAATGAAAAGTTTTATTTTTTAGGTAAACTTCATCCCTTAAGGATGAAACTAGCTGAACATAAGTCTGAGTTTTAGCAGTTCCTGCCAAGTTACGAAGCGTTCAAAAAGCATCTAAATACTAACGGTGACTTCAAAAGCGCCTCTGTGGAGTTCCCACAGTATTTCACCTGTATTTCAAACACATTTCAAGCCTCAGTAATAGCTTTAAGCTCAGTATCCCGCTAGGCCCGGCCTAACAGTCATTGTCATTGTCCTCTTTCAGTGGGACACTATATCTTTTCTTTGCACCTAAAGCTTCTTTCTCGTTCTCTTTCAGTGAGGAACAGAAGGGGGCCGTGTGGCCGAATTAAAAGCTTTTGGGATGTTAGCAGGGGTTCAGTGAGTTTGGAGGAAAGAATTCCTTTGGCTGGCGAAAACCAAGAATCCTTGGGTACCATTCTAAAGGGAGGAAGAGTCGGAGAAAAACACAGCCAGTGTGCTGCTAATCAATGCTGAAAAAAAACAATCTGTCAGGATCCTGTCCGCAGTCACAGACAGGAATTGTATCCAACTAAAAAAGGAAGATAAAGTATCCATTGTACATCAATGACGTCGTCGATCGTCTACACCGGAGGCGAACGAGAACGATGGCGTCATCGATCGTCTACACCGGAGGTTAACGAGAACGATGGCGTCATCGATCGTCTACACCGGAGGCTAACGAGAACGATGGCGTCATCGATCGTCTACACCGGAGGTTAACGAGAATGATGGCGTCATCGATCGTCTACACCGGAGGCTAACGAGAACGATGGCGTCATCGATCGTCTACACCGGAGGCTAACGAGAACGATGGCGTCATCGATCGTCTACAACGGAGGCTAATGATGATGTCATCGACCTCATCCCGCAACAGCTTGAGTCTACAATGGAAGCGTTGAAGCTGCACGTCATCTTAAGGTCATAGTAAACTTTGGTTTTGCACGCGACACAAATTTCATTAAACACATTACACACGGACTGTCTACCTGTAGCCTAATTTTTCTAGACACATGTACAGTCCGCTTCTTTGCACATTGTCCACACATGCAGTGACTACACTAAAATAGTTTTACAAAGCAGTCATGCTCGACTGTTGGAGAACAGCATGCAGAAACTCACAGAACGCAGTAAGTAAACACATTTACTTTCAGACAGGAAACTAAAATGACTGGAATAGCTCTGCAGTGCATCAGAAATACAGAGATTAGTGATTATAATGAATAACAATGATCGTTTGTAAACTGGTTTCCCGAAAATCCAAAACACCATGCCCCTCATCTGCCATTGTTCAACCAAAGAAGCATAAGCGAACACTCCCTTAACCGTGGTAACATGAGTATAGTCTATAGTATATAAAACAAAGTATAGTCGGGACATTACTGATGTAAAAAAACAGCACATCACTATTTGAAAAAGTCATTTTTTTTATAAAATCTAGACCCCATTTCCAGCAGCATCACTCCAACACCTTATCCTTGAGTAATCATGCTAAATTGATCATTTGGTGCTAGAAAATCACTCGCCATTATATCAAACACAGTTGAAAGATATTTGGTTCATTAAATGAAGCTTAACATTGTGTTTGTGTTTGTTTATGAGTATGCAATAGACTGGCATGTCTTAAGGTCAATACTGGGTCAAATAAGAAACAGTCAATCATTGTTTTGAGGAATAAAGTTTATACAATGCTTGAAATTGCCAAAAAACTGAAGATTGTACATTACAGTCTTCAAAGACAAAGCAAAACTGTCTCTAACAAGGACAGAAAGAGATGTGGAAGACCAGATGTGCAACTAAACAAGAGGATAAGTACATCAGAGTCTCTAGTTTGAGAAATAGACGCCTCACATGTCCTCCGCTGACAGCTTCATTGAATTCTACCCGCTCAACACCAGTTTCATGTACAACAGTAAAGAGAAGACTCAGGAGGCCTTATGGGAAGAATTGCAAAGAAAGACACTTTTGAAACAGAAAAACAAAATGAAAAGGTTCGAGTGGGCAAAGAAACACAGACATTGGACAACAGATAATTGGAAAAGAGTGTTACGGATCTGAACCCCATTGAGCTTTTGTGGGATCAGCTAGACTGTAAGGTGCGTGAGAAGCGCCCGACAAGACAGACACATCTATGGCAAGTGCTACAGGAAGTGTGGGGTGAAAGGTCACGTGCTACAGGAAGTGTGGGGTCAAAGGTCACCCGAGTATCTGGACAAACTGATCGCTAGAATAACAAGGATCTGCAAATCTGTCATTGCTGCACATGGAGGATTTTTTGATGAGAACTCTTTGAAGTAGTATAAGAAGTTCTGAACATTTTGTTCAATTTGTAATAGTAATTTTTCACATTATTAATGTCCTGACTATATCTATCTATATACACACACACACACACACACACACACACACACACACACACACACAGTATATGTATATAATAAAATAAGTGGAAATTTCACCCCATATTGTAGTTCTGTGAGAATATAAAAAAGCTGAAATCAATCTCCGGTTTGCATGCAAGTTCTGTTGGGGTGTATTTTGTAATTACTGACTGTCTGCCTGCTCATTACGCATCTTATTAGAAGACTACTTGCCAAATAAATAGAAAAATACACATGAAACATTGATGAGCGGAAATTATTTTATTCGCTTACTTTTAGAGATCGCACCGTAAACTGAGAAGCAGGAAAGTTGACTCGCAGTAGTCGCAGAGTGGTCTGATAAGTGGATGTGTAGTTGTTACTGAAAAATATCAGACCACTAGATGGCGCCATTGACCAATCAGAATAGAGTATTCCAGAGAGCCGTGTCATAATACGATGAATCTTTTTCAACCCAACACACATATACATGATCAACAAATTGTTGGAACGTAACAACTGCCCTGATTGGGTAAGTGTCCCTCTCATATTGACCTCCACATATGTACAATTGGGCCCAATGTTTATTTAAAAGTCAAAACCCAAAAGTAATTTACGACTGAAACATGTCTTGGATAAACCATGCCACCTGACTTACCACACTCGAAAACCTAGAACAACTTTGTGTTCCTCAAATGTCATGCTGGGTTTGCAACATTCTGCTTGAACACAACAAAACATGCATTGTTTTATACAACCATATGATCCATAAAAAGCACCAGCTCAGGAAGTGGCCCCTGATGATATGACAGTAATACGGAAATGAGTATTTAAAGGAAAGTGAGCAGCAGACGTACACTAGCAGGAGGTGACAGTTGCGCTGTTTTAAATAGCCTGAATTAGCAGCTGTTCACATGGTGATGCCGTTTGCTTACAAAAATATTCGTCATAAGAATTCCTTCAACAAGGACAGCTGTGCTGAAGCTTTTAATAGAGCTCATGTAGCCAAGTCTAGACGAATAATATACACAACCCTCAAAGCCAATAATTACATATTTTTAGCTAACACCCATCACTACTAGGTCACAGACTCTATCAAACAATCATCAAAGGACCTCCATCAAAGTGTAAAAATAAGAGCTCCATTGATAAAATAAAAGGACCCATCCATCAAGCAAAGCCCCAATCAAGAGCTCTTTAAAAGCAACATCCTTATCCAAAGACATACAAGATATCTTGTAATCCGTAAGAGCTTCTTGTACTACATGTGTGCGTGCATGTCATACTACAAGAGTGACTGAATGTGATTAATTGGCCACATGAATAGAGCAGCTTGTCTCAGCCATCTTATGTCTTGATGCTCCAACTGATGTTTCTTCAAAGCAGTATAAATGTATGAGACCAAAGAGATCTGAAATACATCGAACCATGAATGAGGCTCTTGTCATAGAGAACAATAGTAGATCAACCAATATCAATCATCTCTGGAATACCGTCCATAGAGTACAGCGAGCGAATGGGTAGGTCCATTACAGCAATCGGCTGATTCAGCACACCTTGTTGCATAATACATCAATGGTATGATCCAAAAACATACTTTTTATTTTTCTAAAGTTGGAGTGCCTAACTCCAGATGTATTCAAGATATCTTAACCCTTGTGCGACCTTTGGGACATTTGTCTTTTTCATTTGTTTGATCATTTTGGCTGTTAATGACAATGGCATACATTTTGCCAAAGGTGTGCATTTTTGGGGGATTTTTTATATTTCAACCTCAGTTCCTATCATACATCTATAATACACTGTGTACACAAAATAGTCACACTCAGGAGCTTCAGGACAAAACATTTCACCATTGAAACCCATTAAAACTGCAATATTTGATCCCAGAGACATTAAACCATAAACTCATGAATTCTGTTATATTGTGCTTTCATTACGGAGCCCTGGATTCAAAATGATACATTTGAATATTTTCCACTAGATGGCGGCATTTTTCTCATGTTTAGCCTATGGAGCAAATACATACTTTTCCCCTATTCTCTGTTTGCTGTATTATAGAGCGCTGCAGGCCAACTGAATAAATGGAGCTAAAATTATGTGTGTGTGTGTGTGTGTGTGTGTGTGTGTGTGTGTGTGTGTGTGTGTGTGTGTGTGTGTAAAAAATCATCAGTGGCATTATGTAAACAAACTGGCATTTAAAGGGTTAAAATCCTGAAAATGAATTAATATTTGGTAGTTATGATTAAAAAAAAAAAACTAAAAATAATATTAATATATAATATTATGGCAGTTTTTTGACACAGACATTTTTGTCCTCCAAGGACATCGTAGTAACTTTTTTTTTATTGACGCACAAAAGGACAATACCCTTTCAGAACTTCCTTTTGTATCCTAATATTTATGTTCTATATGGTTAAATCCCGGAGATATGGCGCTCTCAATGTGGCTTCATCCAAAATGTATGGATGAGTACAAATAATGTTGAAATAAAAATAAATATTTCATTTATTCACATAAAAACAATAATGTCAATAAAAACATTATCTATCTCCATCCATTTCCATAAATTCATCCACCTTTTCCTGAAGGTGGAAGTGTTACACGAATCGACTTTCAATTTCTCCAGTTTTTCAACTTGAACTGCACATTTACATTTATGCATTTGGCAGATGCTTTTATCCAAAGCGACTTACAGTGCACTTATTACAGGGACAATCCCCCCCCGGAGCAACCTGGAGTTAAGTGTCTTACTCAAGGACACAATGGTGGTGGCTGTGTGGATCGAACCAGCAACCTTCTGATTACCAGTTATGTGCTTTATCCGACTACGCCACCACCACTCACTTATCAGCGAATATTCTTACTGGGTAATGAAAGGTTTAAGGTATTACATTTGTAAAAATGGTCAAAAAACATGTGGCATTACAGTGCCGATACATCACAAGAGTCGACATTTTTTTAATGACATTGTCTCACCTAAGTGTGTAGATGACATGAAACGATGGTCCAAGATTAGTTACGTTGCTATTGTTAAATAATTTGCATAATGAAATCCAACAGCAGCACAAGTTGAGCCTGAAATTAATTTTCACTGCAAAACATTTTAATGGTGGTTGTTCATCTGGATCGCTCATTTGGTAGTTTTTACTTGGCGTCTCGAGACCAGATACACAAAACAGGCAATAAGAATCATAATCGCGCCGCCCAGTGGATGCTCAGGAAATCTGTGGATAAATCCATCCATCTATTCATCCCTCCCTCTCAGTCTCTCTCCCTCCATCTATATCATTCATGCATCTATGCATTCACCCATCTATCCAATCAATCCATACATCCATATTTATCCATCCATCTATTTGTATCCAACCATCCATCTATTCCTCCATCCATCCATCTATTTGTATCCATCCATCCATCCATTCCTCCAACCATCCATCTATTCCTCCATCCATCCATCAATTTGTATCCAACCATCCATCTAGTCCTCCATCCATTCATCTATTTGTATCCATCCATCCATCCATTCATTCCTCCATCCATCCATCCATTCCTCCATCCATCCATCTATTTGTATCCATCTATTCCTCCATCCATCCATCTATTCCTCCATCCATCCATCCATCCATCTATTCATCCCTCCCTCTCAGTCTCTCTCCCTCCATATATATCATTCATGCATCTATGCATTCACCCATCTATCCAATCAATCCATACATCCATATTTATCCATCCATCTATTTGTATCCAACCATCCATCTATTCCTCCATCCATCCATCCATTTGTATCCATCCATCCATCCATTCCTCCAACCATCCATCTATTCCTCCATCCATCCATCAATTTGTATCCAACCATCCATCTATTCCTCCATCCATTCATCTATTTGTATCCATCCATCCATCCATTCATTCCTCCATCCATCCATCCATCCATCTATTTGTATCCATCTATTCCTCCATCCATCCATCTATTCCTCCATCCATCCATCTATTCCTCCATCCATCCATCCATCCATTCCTCCCTCCATCCATCCATTCCTCCATCCATCCATCTCTTTGTATCCATCCATCCATCCATTCCTCCATCCATCCATCTATTTGTATCCATCTATTCCTCCATCCATCCATCTATTTGTATCCATCTATCCATCCATTCCTCCATCCATCCATCTATTCCTCCATCCATCTCTCAGTCTCTCTCCCTCCATCTATATAATCTATGGATCTATTCATGCATCCATCCATCTATCAATCCACCCATCCATTTATCATCCAACCAATCACTCATCTATATTTATCCATCCATCCATCTATTCCTCCATCCATTCATATATTCCTCCATCCATCCATCTATTTTCATCCAACCAGCCATCCATCCATTCCTCCATCTATCAATCCAAAACTAACAAAATATGAATAGCAAATCTATTTCTATATCTAATCTATTATCACAAAATCTATTCTGAAAGGTAGTTGTATCTAAACAAAACATGTGTTGATGAACAAATATATTTCAAAGTTTCAATTCAATGCTCATTTTATATCCTGTTTGAAAAAATGGACCAGTTTCATCTTAGTTTTCACACAAAATTTTTAACTCTCCCTGCTCGATTATTCCATAGTGTGGCAGATTCCTGGGGACCCTATTTGTGCAGCGACCTATTGATTTAGTCGGCACTGATGGGTCAAACCCTCAGCTGTTCCCACAAGCCTCTGCTGGGGCTTCTCCCTCAATGCACAGCAGGGGAGCGAGGGGACCAACAAAAGCACCACAGGCCCAGTGAGCTGCAGTTAACAGAGAGTACTGAAATTCACTAATTCTTGACACTCTTTCCCCCCACTTTGGAGAAAACCTGTGCCACAGAAAAGCGAGTGAAGGGAGGAAGCCGAGCTCACAGACAGAGCGTGATTGATTGAAAGTTGTAGGTAGAAAACACTCGAATCTCAAACAAAGCCAGTTCACCCCGCATGACTTAAAAACAGCTTAGCGCCCCTGAAAGGTTTTTCACAAAAACATGGTTCAACGTTTGCGAGAAGCTCACCCTCAGCCTGGGAATCAACAATGTGCAATTTACCATATCAACAAAAATTCCCTAGGAAATCTCAAAACACTGAATTGCCACAAATAATTATTTCACTATATTTTTTACTCACCCGCCTCATATCGCTCCAAACTAATGACATCAATTATGGCGTGTTCCTCAAATAGATCTATCGTATGTGGTCACTATGCAACATGATTACACGGTTAGTCGGCATGTTGTTTCCAAGAGTTCCGGTACCTTAGGATCAGCCACATTATGCCGACTCTAACTCTAACAACCAAGCACCATCTCCAATCATGCATGTTTGCATCGGCTCAAGAATGTTTACCTTCCCCAGTGGCGCCACCATCAGCAGTGCGGGACACCCGGATTTGGATCCCTCATTGAAACCAGGAAGTAATTGTGTTTGCACAATCGATGATGAGCGCAATTCAAAGTTAGCATTTTTCCCCCAAACATAAAATGTTTACAGTATTAATGGATTTGTTTACATTTACATTTATGCATTTGGCAGACGCTTTTATCCAAAGTGACTTAGAGTGCACTTATTACAGGGACAATCCCCCGGAGCAACCTGGAGTTAAGTGTCTTGCTCAAGGACACAATGGTGGTGGCTGTGGGGATCGAACCAGCGACTAGGTTTGGGGTTTGAAGGGTATCGATTATAAAATATGCATTCCTCTTCAACGTATAACAGCATGTATATCCAAAAACAGCTCGCATTTGGCACCCTTCCTTGGACAATTCCCCATGGAAAACAGAGCTCACACTTGTCCGTTCACCCAATAACATTTACCGCTTTGGCCAATGGGGGCAGTGTTTCACATTTCTGTAACCACAGACAAATTTAGGAAAAGTCAACCTACTGTTTCAGATTTCACTGTGTGATTCACAGTCTGCACTCTTTACGGTCAACTGTGTGTACATTCTTAAAATAATTCTACTTTTATGTTCCACTGAAAACATTCGAGCATACAGGTTTGACCATGACAGAGTTTACATTTTTGGTTAAAGTATGCCTTTAAAACACAAATGAGAGTTAAAAAGCATGGACCAATTTTCATGCAAATGTTTGTTTTACGCTTTACATTATTTTACATTCATGGGTGTTGCTCTCTCTAGCATGCTCTTTGGAACTCACAGCATTTCTGACACATCTCTAGGACATTCAACCATCAGAAAGGATGTTTAAGGTTTCATACTCCCATGATGACATCAGAAAAATGACACCAGGGTTACACATACTATTTGTAAGCGCATATAAAACCATCATAAAAATAAACCAATTATACATGAGTGAACATCGCAGTCAAAAACATATGAAACCAGCCTAAGGGGATCTAGCTGGCCTATTTTGCTGGTTTTAAAGGCTGGGAAACCATCTAAACCAGCTTAAACCAGATAAAACCAGCTTGTGCTTGTTTACAGCTTTCAGCATCATGTCAAGGACTAAACAAGTTTAAAAACGGACAAGTCCCAAAAAACAGCAAAAATGCCATAGATATTTAGTAAATAAGGGCAGTATCTTTAGTAGGAACTGCACCATTATTTGTGGTTTAAACCAACTCAATCAGTGATGGAAGATATACAAACCATCAGCATTTTCGATCACCTTTTGACTCTAAACAGCTAAACAATGCCAACAGCATAGGGACAAAACTATGTTTTTTATAAAAACACTGGATAAATTCTGCACACATGGCATCCCAAGTTTGCTTCGGGCGCTTCCAAAACACCAATCTTCTTCCTAATGTTTCTTGTAACCTCTGACCTGTATTGTTAATCAAACTGACAATATGAAATGAAAAGAAAAAAATATGATGGCTCAAAATACACAGTTTCATGGCCAGTACGCAATATTCCCAACCTGGGCCTCAACATCGAAAGGTAATGAGGTTTTCTCCCTAATAAAACTCTGAAAATACTTTATTGAAGTGGAGTTGAAACTGTCTGTAGTAGTCGTTTGGGGTCAAACTTGCTTTTTGAGGACTCGTGATCTAAGACTGTTAGTTTATTACAGACATTTATCTTAAGCTACTGCTTCCAGCATCTCTATTCTGTGGCAGAGCAAGTGAGATAAACTGCCCCCCAGATAAGGATAATATGGTTCATTTGAGTTAAACGGCAACCAACAACTAGACTTTTCAATTTTGTGAGGTAAATGTGTTGCTCAGGTGAGCAAAACTGCCTCAATGCTGCGGTGGTTGCAAATGCATTGCAATAAAATGCAGTGTTTTGCACCCATGTTGTTGCTAGGGTTTTCTGGGTGGTTGCTAGGGTGTACTAGGAGTTTGCCTATGGGTCCAAGTCAAAATAGTCCACCCCAAGTCTCAAGATATAGCTCGGGTCCTCTTCTACATTGTGAGTTCTTGCGATTTGTTTTCCCGCCCATTATATCGTCCGCCAGGCTGAATCCGTAAGTCTGATTGCTTATGAAAGTATAAATACTACTCCAATACTACAGCCAAATGCTACTCATGCTACTCAAGTTTGGTCATTTCAAACAGCAATCCAGCTCTGGCCGTAAGCAATGATTTATAGTTTAAAACATTTTAATTTTAATTATCAACTTTTTTCTTACACAAACCTTTCGATTTGCTTCAGAAGACATTAATTGTTCGACTGGAGTCGTGTGCATGACTTTTATGCTGCCTAAATATGACTTTTGGACCGTCAAACAGCCAGCAGGCTGATGGCATCCGTTTAATTGCATTGTATGGACAAAAATAGCTGAAATCTGCTTGTAAAAATCTTAATTTTGGTTCTGCTGAAGAAGTTACACCTGGGAAGGCTTAAAGGTAAGTACATCAGGGGTAGCTCAGTGAGTAAAGACGCTGACTACCACGCCTGGAGTTGCGAGACTGATTCTAGGGCATGCTGAGTGATTCCAGTCAGGTCTTCTAAGGAACCAATTGGCCCGGTAGTTAGGGAGGGTAGAGTCTCATGGGGTAACCTCCTCGTGGTCGCTATAATGTGGTTCTCGCTCTCGGTGTGGCATGTGGTGATTTGTGCGTGGATGCCGCAGAGAATAGCATGAAGCCTCCACACGCGCTATGCCTCCACGGTAACGCGCTCAACAAGCCACGCGATAAGATGCGCGGATTGACGCTCTCAGATGCGGAGGCAACTGAGATTCGTCCTCCGCCACCCGGATTGAGGAGAGTCACTACACCACTATGAGAACTTTGAGTGCTTTGGGAATTGAGCGTTCCAAAATGGGGAGAAAGAAAAAGTAAATCAATTTTCATTTTTGGGTGAACTAACCCTTTAACTAGTATTGAACCAGGAATACTCATTTAATGGCTTTGCTTTTAGCTAACAAATGGCTTCGGAAAATAGTAAAAGGTAAAGTAGTGTTTAAATCCTTAAAAATATTAGTTAAACAGATAAGTAATACTAACTTCCAACAACAAAAGGTATTTGCGCCTCAGATATCTTAAAGCCAACAGAATGGATTCAAAATGACTAGGGAGCCACTGACTCCAAAAATGAAACATTTAGGTTACCAAATTACAGAATAGTTAAATATCGATGGTTGTTGAGGAGCACTGCTTGTCCAAGCTCAGTTTTGAGGATATATTTTGAAGATCCATTGGAGCAGTTGAGGATAAACTAAACAATACTTAGTGCACCTTTAATAAACTCACTTTGAGTTGAGAAATGGGTAAGGAAACTAGTAAAGCAAATGTATGATTAAAACACTCACACAATACAAATCACGTTAAATGGTTTTTGTACGGACTTCCACCTACAAATGGCCTTTTCAGAGATAACTTCTTTAAAACAGCAGAATGGAGACAGTGTTTGTAAAGACACATCGGGTGATGTATGGGGCCTGTGATTGATAGACCTGTCGTGTGAAGGCTACATGTGTCTTTTACTCTAGACACAAGAGCAAAGAGAATAAAGCTCTGATCATATTTGCGGAAGAACAAAAGGCGACAGACCTCACATCCTTCAGACAGGACGTGCTAAAACAGAGAGCCGGTCCGAGTGAGTCCCTTAGGGACCGGTCGCTATTGACCGCCGGCACAGCTGATAGGTCAACAGAGGCAAGAAAATGGGGGTTTCCCAAGAGAACTGAAGAGCAGACAATGGTTGAAGGAACACACATTAGACCAGCCTCTCAAGCAGCTGTTCTGCCAAATAGAAGCACTGCGGACCCTCACGAGGGGGTTGGTGATCAAGGTAATAAATTAGTCATCGAGACCACTCTATAAAATGAAACAAGCAATACCAAAAAAACACCCAACTGTCGAAGCAACCAAAGATGGGTTGGTCAAGATGCAGTTAGACATTAAAGCTTGTAAAGAGGGGTTATAGAATTCTGATAAGCGGATAATCAAGAAGTGGATCAATAAGTGGATCAATTGTGATTGTTAGAGATGGTTAAGACTCAACCATGACATTTTGCTGCAAGAAGACTGCCTAACATTATGTACACAAAGAAACATGGGGTAAAAGATGAGGTATAACTTTAAACTACACTAGATAGCTAAAGTTGGATAGACAAAGCCTTGTCTGAAAGGTTCAAATAGATGAAATAGCTTGAAGGTTAGACATGACTTCCAGTCAGACAGGAAATCAGAAAGAAATACAGAATATCAAATAGACACAGTGCATTAGTAAGTGGTTGCTTAGGTCATCTCAGTAGTTGCTAAGCATTGCAAAAATGTTGTAGCTGGTTTAAACACCTGTTTTGGCTGTTTACTGGATGTTTCTTTGCAGTTCTAGCTTGTTTCTAGGGTTTTTGTCTTGTTGCTAGGCAGTACTGGGACTGGTTTATAGGTGATGCTAGAGCGTTCTGGCTGGTTGTTAGGCATTGCAAGGATTTTGGCTGTTTGTGATGGTTGCTTGGGTGTTCTGGCTGGTTACTAGGCTATCGGATAGGTAGACAGACAGATACTCCAGAGAAACGAAAAGTCTGAACAGTCTAAACATCTGCGCCAAGTCTGGTGGACGTTATTTGAAAGCTCAGAGTTATTACACTCGGAAATGTTGAATGGAAGCCAATGGGAATTTTGGAATGTTTGAATGTCCATTTAGAAAAAACAATAACTCTGATCGGTAATAAAAAAATATAGCATGCAAAGTCAAAAGAGTCTGAAGGTCTGTGCCAATTTTGGTGGACGCATCTTAAAATCTATAAGAGTTATTATACTCCGAATTTTCAATGGTAGCCAATAGGAATTTTGGAATGTTTGAACATCCGTTACATGACAACCGTAATTCAGATCGGTCATAAAAGATTTAGCACAGAGAGTTTGAATCTTCTGAAGGTCTGTGCCAAGTTTGGTGGACATAGCTAATTACACTCAGAACTTTTTAATGGAAGCCAATGGGATTTCGGAATATTTGAACGTCCATTACGGAAAAACGATAATTCCGATCTGCCTTAACCTTTTCGCACAGGAGTTTCTCCTGTACTGACAGACCCCCAAATCTTACCTTACACTTCACATCAGATTCCCTGGAGGACAGATGATATATTATCAAACCTATAATGTGGTTTTTAGATGGTTATAATGATTGATTGTGACCGATAAGATGCGATGTTTGACGTCAGAAAACATGGCCGCAGCTCTGCATCAAAACTGCACTCTAATGGCTTTATACTTTTATTTAGTGATTGTTTGAAAGTTTGTAACTTTGTTTGTAAAATAAAGTTATTGTGATGTTGAAGACTATTTGAGCAGCTGGTTCATTACGAAAACCATTCAGTCTCTCTTTTGCTTGTAAACAGCAGCACGAATGCAGATCGCATCGGATTGATCGTACGTTTCTGAGCACAGCCTAGTGTAATCACACCAGTTTGACTGTACATGCAAAAAGGTTAAAAGATATAGCATGCACAGTCAAAATGGTCAGAAGGTTGGTTCTAAGTTTGGTGGACGTAGATTTTAACACTCAGAAATGTTGAATGAAAGCCAATAGGAATTTTGGAATGTTTGAATGTCCATTAATAGAAAACTGTAATTTCAATCAGTTATAAAATATAAAGCTTGCCAAGTCAAGTACGCTGACATCTTAAGGTAAATGGTCTGCACTTATATAGCGCCTTTTTAACCTTAACGGTATTCAAAGTGCTTCACACTGTGACTCATTCACACACACATTCATACACCAGTGGCGGCAGAGCTGCCATGCAAGGTGCTAGCCTGCCACTGGGAGCAACTTGGGGTTCAGTGTCTTGCCCAAGGACACTTCGGCATGTGGAGTCGTGTGGGCCGGGAATCGAACCGCCAACCCTGCAATTAGTGGACGACCCGCTCTACCACCTGAGCCACAGCCGCCCATAGGTCCATGCCATAGATCGAAAAGCTAGAGGAGTGAAGAGTCAGACATTTTAATCTCAGTTTAGGGATTTACTAAATTTGTAGAATAACCATATGTGCAGCATTAACATAGGATTCGATAAATGTGCGGTCATAGTTGTCCATGTATAAGCGGTTTTAAACCACCTTTGAACACCACTCATCCAAACCAATGACAGAATATCAACTTTGTTTTATAATATTAGTTCAGCTGTTTTGAGTCAAGTGTTACATGATACGAGGCCGTTTTTGCACTGAATCCAGACTTGCCATTCATTTGTTATGAATCATCGTATCTTTAGTTTTGTGTCGATCAAAATCCAAATAAAATAGAAAATCAAATGAGACAAAAGGACATTACATTTGTCAAGAATTAAATTCACTGGGCTATCCAAAATACACATTGCTGCATGATTAATTCATATATACTGTAAACCTTATTAGTATATAACTATTTATTTGTTGAATGTGCAGAAAATGTCACTATATTGTAATACCATTATCGTGATCATCTCTACATAAGATTTTGGTCATGCAGCCCAAGCAACGAAACACCCGATTACCAAAAATGGGATGTCTCTGTAGTAGGTTGGTGAAAAACTTGAACAACCTCGATTTCTGCCATTTTGAGTGGCACTCTATGCTGATTTTAACTTTGCTCAAGGACCAGAACCATGTCCAACGTTTGCAAGGGACATTCAGAGATCGCTTTAGATACTTTAGATGGCTTATGAATGCAAAGTAAGAGAGCCGCAGGACATCTGTGACAAAGACTGCATTAATCCTGCACCTTTATTTAAGTGCACACTGAGGAGCACAGCAAAGGACATCGTCCCATCTAAATACACCTCAGCTCTCCTTCATACAGCAGGGAGCCATATTTTAAATTCTGACCAATAAGAACCATGACCTAGATTCTCTATGACATCTCATCACCTGCAAAACTCCTCGCGTCTGGACATCGCACTCATAAAAAATTTAATAAGAGTAGCGGCTGCATACATAAATAACTCCAGTGGGACATGGGGAGGTCGAGGAGGTGTTTTGAAGAAAAAAAGAAGGAAAAAACATCCAGACGCCGGTGGAGGGAATGCTGCTAAAGTGAATGATTGAACGAGACACTCCCAGTCAAACAAACAAGCCCTCCTGATCTTATAGTCTATAATGTAGATGATGACAAAGAGTTGACATTGTTTGGAGCACAAAATCACAGGACCTTTAAAACATTGAAAATTTGAGATGACCACCAATCAACAACAGTGATGGGAAAGCTAGTTTTACAGTGTAGCTTCCAAAGCTACTTATCATTTAAAGACGTTATACTACAGTCAAGCTACCTTTTAAAGGAATTTTACCTTTTATTCACCCTGAAGTTGTTGCAAACCAATAGGATTAACTTTTATGGAACAAAAGGAGAAATAAAACAAAGCATGGAGGCGGAAGCTTTCAAGCTCCAATAAGGATGCAAAAGCACCATTAAAGTATCATAAAGTAATCCATATGGCTTGTGCATTTTTTATTGCATTGTGTGAGTAACAGACTCATTGAAGTCTCATTGAATGGATGTTATTATGACTACATTCTTGCAAACTGAGTTTTACGTGCCGCGTTCTACGTTTCGCAGCAATTTCCTGGTAGAATGAACTCTAGAGATGCTACAACAACGGTGCGTTGCATTCACGTTCACACAAATCACCAGAACAACGGATGATTATGACTTACCGTGCGTTCAGACCAGAGGCGTCGAGAGCGTCAAATCGACCGGAAGTCATTCATTTTCTATGACAGCCAGCGTCTCTCGGCGGTGAGAAGCGGCGCGACGAGTCTTGGGCGGTGTGGGCGTCAGAGGAAAGTTCAAGTGCGGGCAACATTATGGTAATGAGCTTTGACGCGGTTCGGCGGCAACCTATTGGAGTATAGAAGTGCTCCGCACTAGCGAAGTCTAGAGAACACAACAGTGTAAACTTTGGTTCCCACCAAACATTAGTTCTGAAAACAAAATGGAGGAGAAACTGATTATTGCCGTGGCGGCTTTTCCCGTATTATTTGATCTGTCCCTGTTTGCTTACAGGGATATAAATAATTAAAAAAAACGATGAGTGGACAAAGGTGTTTGAAATTGTTGGTGTGCCAGGTGAGTTGATGAAGTGGATATTATGGTTTATATAATATCATATAATAATACATTAAGATATTTAATGAGAATGTACGCTACTTGTGATATGTCGGCAATAAAGATACCGGTCGACATGTCTGGATGTTTTGTGGCTCCTTTAAATATAGTTCACAAAACCAAGCACTCAACGAACGTTGCCGCCTATTTCAAATACGTCAGAGCGTCCACGGATTTTCAATAGTGTTGTTGGCAAGGCAGCCAGAGCGAATTTTGACTCTCGCCGCCTCTGGTCTGAACGCACGGTTAATAAACACATATTGTTTGCTCCATTACTGTCACACTGCTATGTTATGTTCCTGGCACACTTTTACTCAAATGCATAATTTGAACAACACATTTTTAGGTTTGTATTACAGACCCACCTACATTTACACACTTATTCCAATGATTAGATTGCGTTGTAGACTGAGGCTCGAGTCCAGCCAAGGTTACACGAAACGAAAGTGAAAGTGAACTGGAAGTGCCACTGAAGTGACACTGAAGAGAAAATGTGCTTTTCGTGTCTCATTTGCATTTTAAAACACCCTCGGTTAGGTTTTAAAGTGTTGGTTAAGAACAAGGATGTCTGTTCACCTCTCATTTATCTTTTAAGCTAAAGTTTTAGGTTAGGGAGAAACATTTTACTCCTGTTTACTATTCACCTTAAAAACCTTGTTTAATTACGACACAATTTCACACGCTTTTGGCGCCCCCCCACTGGGCATTTCGCTGGGAAACTGCGGCCAAACATGTAATGCAGCACATTATTTTGGTTTGTAAAAATGTTGCCATGGTCATGTAAATTTCATGAGATCAGGCTGGAAATTTAAGTCATTATTTACGCTGACATGCACTTTTAAAAGTTTGATTTCAGTTGGACTAAAACAATCATTTGTCTTTTTAAACGGTCATGTAAACATTTTTGTCTGACTGAAACCGCACCAGTTCAATATTTGCGATGTCGGACTAACAGACCTAGACAATCTGATTGTATTTTGACATTGTTCAGCATGTATACAGTTTAATTGGACCACAACGGGAATTACCATTGAGCGCTTGCATGCACTGAAATATGCAACCCCATTTGACATTTAATTGCATGCATAAAATGTTAAAAAAAAATCAAGGTAGTTGCACATGGAAAACCAAAAAATAGTTCCCCAACACTTAACTTATGAACTCAAAACACAACGTCAATCGTGATAACCACATCGACAAGTCATGAGACTCTGGATAGAAGTCAAAAGCAACCCACCTTTTATCACTGTTCAGGGTTTCTTTCTTTATACATCTTATTCTGTGTGCTGTTCTGAGCTGTATGAATGAACTCACTGTGCTGAGGCCAAGGGTTTATTTGATCTTAGCGCTAGTCTGCAAGCTATTCGTTTCTTGCTGCAGATTCAGTGTTAGGTTTGCTGCAAAATGTTACCTCAATGATGGCAGAAGCAGTGAAGCACATTGTAATAAAAACCTAATTGATAAACAGTCAAAAACTGCTTTTGCACAAGACTTATGTAGCCTATTAATGATGGGCTTCTTCAATATCGTACAACTCCGTAAACAAACCAATACACAACATTTGGGAACATTTTAGAGGCAATAGAGTCAACCGCCAAACATACCAGTTTTACCATTTTCACCTGTTGCCTTTCCAATTTAATTTATAAAAGAACATTAGCAAGTATATGCCTAGGAAGGGTCCAAAAGGAGGACAAATTGATCCATATATCCCAATTTATCTGCACACACTATGAAAAAATTGCATTTCAAATCAACTGAAAATGGATGAATTTTCGTATTTTATTCATACTTTTTCAAATGATGATGGAAGCCAAAATATTGAATGGCACGGATCAATATTTCCTGAGTAGTCCATTATTTGAGCCATACTAAGAGCCCCATATCTCTGCGATTTGTTCATTTAATAATGATACAAAAAGGAACGTTTGTTCGGAACCAGAATCTAAAAGGATATTAAGATTAGTTTAAGACTTTTGGAGTTAAAGGCGACCCAACTTTGTAAAATCAACACAAAAAACCAACCATTTTTGGACCAATTGAGCTACATATTCTTGGCATTTCATATTCTTGGCATTCATAATCATTCATATATTTCTTCAACTCCAGCCAGGTCTCCTAAGCAAACCAAATTGGCCCGGTTGCTAGGGAGGGTAGAGTCACATGGGGTAACCACCGCGTGGTCGCTAATGTGGTTCATTCTCGTGGGGCGCGTGATGAGTTGAGCGTGGATGCCGCGGTGGATGGTGTGAAGCCTCAACACGCGCTATGTCTCCGTGGCAACGCCCCCAACAAGCCACGTGATAACATACGCGGGTTAATGGTCTCAGACGTGGAGGCAACTGGGATTCGTCCTCCGCCACCCGTATTGAGGTGAATCACTACGCGCCGATGGATGGACGGACGGATGTCCATAACATTTATATAGCACTTTTCTGACAACACTCAAAGAGCTTATAATTTAGATCATGTAGTATCATTAGGAATACGAGAATAAGCATTTCTTTGCATATCGAATTGTGTGGGATGAGCTTTAAGAATTCCAAATGAAAAGAGAGTAAGGGTGTCCTGCCAATGGAAAGCAACTGACCGTAGGCGATGATGCCGGGGACCAAGTGAGAAATTGTAATCTGCCCACTACCATGACTGCCCAGCAACTGGTCTGCCCCACACTCACAACTGCGGTTTGTGCATGTAAAACTGAGCGCAGAGCATGATACCGTAAATACACAGTCGCACAGATAAATGCATGCACACACAGGGAACTAAGCCGTGGCACCTGTCAGTGCTGTGGGTTTATATACGAGACACACAGGCGAGAGAACACTAGACACATTCACTGCATTCCAGCTCAAATCCCCATGAATCACCCTGTAACCAGCCGCAGACATACAGTATCCTAACATCACTGTAACACTGAGCCTCAACCCCCATAAAACTATTCCACAACTGGAAAAGGACATATGGCCAGAACAGTATTTGGACATTTAATTCACACACACAAAATATTTTACATTTATGCATTTGGCAGATGCTTTTATCCAAAGCGACTTACAGTGCACTTATTACAGGGACAATCCCCCCGGAGCAACCTGGAGTTAAGTGCCTTACTCAAGGGCTCAATGGTGGTGGCTGTGGGGATCGAACCAGCAACCTTCCGATTACCAGTTATGTGCTGTAGCCCACTACGCCACCACCACTCACATACCACCACACTGTTTTAATGTCAATGCATTAGATAACAAAATACAAAACCAACTGACACCATTTTGTTCAAAATGAAGGGAAACTGACCTTAATATATCCACACCAGTTGGTTAAAAGTCATCGAAATGACTGAAGTTAGCTCTGAGATCAGCTCAAACAGCATTTCTATTGCAATGACACTCACATATTTTAAAGTGTGGCTGAAGTGTCCAAATACTTTTTGGAGCCCCTGTAATTAAACGTTTATATGGAGCCCCTAGAATACAGGGAGTGAATTTCTGTTCGAAAATAGTTTGCTTTCCATAGCAATTATTTTGGCTTTCCATTTGATAACTTTATCCATCCCTTACGCACATTAACCACGCTTTTACTACAGTAACCCTGTTTTAAACATGATATTTGTGGTAAACCAGTAGTAATTAAATGTCGACCAATAGTGGATTTTGCATATACTGATGCCGGTCGAGAAAAGGCTGATAACCGATTAATCGGCAGATAGTTTAAAAAAAATTATTTATATAATTATTAATTGTTTTTTATTATTATACAGGCACAGAGGCTATAAGAGTCCATATGAAACAAAACAATCCCAGATGAAGTTCAACCAAAATCCAAATAATAACCAGAAAAAAACCCCAAAAAGGTTTGGTGCATAACACAGGATTTTTAACCACAAACAAGCTGGAAACACACTTTGGTTTCATATTTTTAAATGACAGGGACTTGAAAAACTGAGCCTTTCTGACTGTAGACACCTCCAGTGCCAGCCACAGAGGAACACAGAGAAAGAAAGAAAAACTATCTGCAACTACATGCATTTATATTTGCAGATAACTGATATTTAAAAAAAAAAAGCAACTATCGGCACCGATTAATCGGTAAAACCGATATATCGGTCTGCCTCTTGTTCTAATAATAATAATAATAATAATAATAATAATAATAATAATAATAATAATAATAATGTAAAACCCAAAATAAAAATCAATTATTGCCTATTGTTTTGTTTTTACTATAGGAACACCGTGGATAATTTGTGGTGCATGTACCACGGTTTCAAAATGTAATTAAGTTTAGCTCATTGCTGCAATTAAAAACCGCACTGTACCACAAATTAACACTGGTGTAACTATTGAAAAACGAACCATAACCACTTTTTCCATTGTTTTTGCTTTCCTGTATAATTACTCTGGTTTTACTACAAATATCATGGTTAAATATGCTTACAGTAGTAAAACCATGGTAAATTTAGTGGTTATGGTTTCACTACATACACCATAATAAACTATGGATTTTGTAGTAAAACCATGGTTACATTTATTAAGGGATGGATAAAGCAAAACTTATCCAGAAAATATACTCAAGCCTTGCCCTCCATACTTTTAGCTGCATTAAAGACATAAAACAATCTGAACTGACAACATCGTGTGGTATTATGCAGCTAAATCCTTGACAAACAAACATGCACACTATGGCTTCACTTACACCGCACCGTTTGGTTTTCAAATCACACACTGTCTATTTGGGAGTGATTAGTTTGTTCAGAAAGTGTTGTCAATATCTGGTACATTAGTTGCCATAGTAATGGCATAAGCTTCAGTATTATGCCAAGAGACTAGAAAGTCTCTGTCAAAGTGGAAAGAGAGGGCGGACAACTGGGAATTATTTTCATGAGAGAATATATAATGTCAAAGGCATTACAATATTTACCAATTAACACCTACAACATGTCTGAAACCACTCATTTGGTCACTAATTCACTACAGAGTGAATGTCGCATTTGAGCGTAAATGACTGAATTCAGACCAGCTGTAGACACTGAACTCATTTACATGCACAATCTGACAATCATGTTTAAAAAGCCAACAATGTGCTGTCACGTAAACACCAGTCTGCTTTCCTTTATGGGGGTAAGGTCATAAACGGTTTAAAAAACACACATTGACAGGCATATTTTTGCCCATTACCCTGAATTTGTGATGCATGTAAACACCTTTAGTGGGATACTTACCGGCTTAATATGCACACGTGTTGTTACCAATATGATGATTTTAAATCATACTTATGGGGCTTTTCCACTGCACGGTACAGCTCAACTCGACTCTGCTCGCTTTTTGGGGGTTTTCCACTATGGATGGTACCTGGTACTTTTTTTAGTACCACCTCGGTCGAGGTTACAAACGAGCCGAGCCGATACTAAATGTGACGTCAAAACCCTGAGAATCACCGATTGGTCTGAGAGAATCGTCACTACCAGCATCACTGGATTTCCGACATTCGACATCAACCCGCTAGTTTTAAAGTTAGCAACAGCGATAGCAGTATCATTTGTACACGTGACTTTCAAATTGTAAAAAGAAACGGCTGTGCACAAAACCACGCCGTGGTCAATAAATGAGGTGCAGATGTTCCTCTCGTTAGCGAAGAAACTAAATTAAAAAGTATTTCAGGAAGTGTCTCAGCTGTTGGCCGCACACGGCTACCATCGGACCTACCAACAGTGTAGGGAAAAGTTACAAATAAAACTGAACCATCAAGGAAAAGTGGAAGTGGTTCAACCAAATGGACGCCATCTAAACCGGCGAGTAATGGGAGGGAGAGTGTCCTGGACTCAGCCATGATGGAGGATGGTACGTTTTGTTATGTTAGCTCTATACGTTAACTCGATACTCGGCTTGAAAGCTTCACTTTATTTAGTTGACCAGCTACTGGAATCTTCTAAAAGAACCAGACCAATTTAACTGTTACACTTGTGTAAGATCACCATGCAACAACTGCTTTATGCAGCACAATGAGCTAGCAGCTAACAGCTAGCGGTCGTGTTATTGTTTTGGTCAGTTTGTGTCGTGTTTAAGATGATGTCACGGCAGTAGAGGCGGTGTAACTATGACGATCAGCCTACAATCCCACCCACGTTGAGGCGGCACTAAACTGCAGTGGAAATGCAAGCTCAGAAAAGTAAAGCGAGTTGAATTGTGCCATCAGACAGGCAGTTTTCTAGAAATGTCTGATTTTTTTAAATATTTATCAGCATATCGGTGCACATGTAAAGGCACTCATTAATGATCTTGGTGTATGATGGTGTAGACACATTGATCCGAAAATAAATAAAATAAAACAAATTTGGTTTGGAAAATAAAATAAGACACTATCGTGCATTATTACTGCCTCCAAACTCTGCCTGTGTTTTCATTGGCTTACACAGACATCACGGGCGCCAAAGAACGAAATGGCTTCTCGAGCATGCATGCCAAATTTTATGTCAATTTGTCGAGCAATTCATGAGATCATTTTCCAATGTTTTAATTAAAAGCCCAACAAAGTGGAAAATTCAAAGCATTAGAGCAAATAAGAAGAGGGATTTGTGTAAGATAATTTACGTCTGTGCCTCAAACAGGTGTGCAGTGCCAAGCTTCCATATTTCAAAAGTGTATATACCCATTGCCAACCACACCAAAACATCCATCCCATAAATCACAGTAAATTACGGAGTCAATGTTATAGCTATTTTAAACAAAGAAAGAGGAGGTGAATTAGAAGCAGTAAAGAAAGCAATACATTTTGCTTTCGATTCTTTATTTTACAATATGTTGCATTATTTTGTGAATATGATCTACTGGCATAAAGATATCTTCTAACAAAACAGCAGAAAATGCACTGTTGCCATGGTTTTGATTTTTTACCCCACAAGCGGCTTTTAATAGCTCGTCCTCAATAGCACTGCTTGACTACATGTCAAAATAACGAAAAGCTTGTTGAAGTGAGCTGACAGAAGACGGTATGGGATAAAAAAAAAGAACTACAGATTTACAATGAACACAAACTGCCTGTGATATACATGTCTGCCATACATTGAGTACTGACGTTGAGGAAGCAGGAACAGCTCAACATTGATAAACATAATGACTTGAGTCGGACTGATCGTACTTACAAGAGGAGTGCACGTGACCTCCACCAAAATGTTGTATTTACCAGTAAAGGCATAATAAGTTGTAATTGTGTATGTTGACTGATTTAGTCTGTATGCATTTTGTGAGCTCGTTCATGGAAAATAACGAATATTTTGCACATTTATCCGGTCTATGAAGCGAAAATAGCTTTCTTGTGTATTCCATGGCAAATTACCCATTTTCAGAAACTTCGCCGGATTAAATATTTGATCTTGTTAATACGTTTCTGAAGAAAGGTAAACATAAATTATGATGAAAGCCAAAATAATGTACTATATTTCTCAGGAGCATCTTAAGACATGATACAATCTAAATAACTACATTTAATTTCTGGATGGAGCCACATTGAGAACCCCATATCTCTGGGATGTAATCATATAGGGCCTTAAAAATGAAGATTCCAAGAGGTACGTTTGTTCTGAACCGGAATCTACAAGGATCCATCCATCCATCTTCAACCGCTTATCTGAAGTCGGGTCGCGGGGGCAGCTGCTCCAGTAGGGGGCTCCAAACTTCCCTATCCCGAGCCACATTAACCAGCTCTGACTGGGGGACCCCGAGGCGTTCCCAGGCCAGTGTGGAGATGTCATCTCTCCACCTAATCCTGGGTCTTCCGAGGCCTCCTCCCAGCTGGACGTGCCTGAAACACCTCCCTAGGGAGGCGGCCAGGGGGCATCCTGACCAGATGCCCAAACCACCTCAACTGACTCCTTTCGATGCAAAGGAGCAGCGGCTCTACTCCGAGCTCCTCACGGATGACTGAGTTCCTCACCCTATCTCTAAGGGAGGAGCCCGCCACCCTTCTGAGGAAGCCCATTTCGGCCGCTTGTACTCGTGACCTAGATCTTTCGGTCATGACCCAGCCTTCATGAACATAGGTGAGGGTAGGAACAAAAATTTACCGGTAGATCGAGAGCTTTGCCTTCCGGCTCTGCTACAAGGATATTAAGATTAATTTAATAATTCTGGAGTTATAGACACCTCAACTTTGGAAAAACAACAAAAAAGTGTGCACCCCCCGTTTTGGATTCACAGCATTGGCATATAATGCAACATGGGGTTTTGAAGTCAACCCTTCCAATCTCTGTGTGAAAATAAAATGGTAACACTGCCACCTTTCTAAGGTTATTTTTTTGACCTGTAGTTTCGCTCCAAAATCATAGGGGAAAATTGCCTTGACCTCAGTCTACAAAATAATGGATTACTTCATCAATTATGCATTTCTTTTACCAGGAAGACTAAAATTGCCCAACGGGTCCATTCCAGTTCAACCAAAGTCACTTGAACTTCTAAATTAAGACGTCCAAACTCTTGAGTAGAAAGTCACCAGGAGGACCTGAAGCCCGCATGAATCACTTGAAGCGTCAGTGACACTTAACTTGATCAGTCCCCCATAAGACAGAAGGACAGAAGCAGTGGGGTAAGAGAAGAGGTAAAAACAGGGAGTCAAGGGCCAAAGAGAAGCTAAAATAGATCAGAACACTTGATGAGGGTGATATTTTGAGCCTCGCGCGATATGCATAAAGGCTGATATGTAGCATAAAGAAAATGGAAAGACAGAAGAGGAGGACAGACAAAGTTAAACACCTGCTTTAACAGTACTTCTCAGCTGGTCTGTTCTGAAAAAAACAAAGAAAAATAGGGATGGGTAATCATATAAATTTTCCGATTAATTACACTCTTCATCTCATTGATCAGATCTTGCTTCTTAAATTCCTAAAAGTGATCTTTATCTCTATGAGCAACCCTCTACAATGAAAGTAAATCATTTGCATATAAGACAAAATTTTGCATGTGACTACAAATGTCTATGATTGGCCACTGGCTGGTACATGTTAAGAATTCAATCACCAGTAATTGAGTAATGCATTGGTGAAGAAGTTGAGCAACTCTGAGTAACTCTGAAGTTGAGTAACAGTTTAGTTTGACTTCAATTTTGTGTCCAAAGACAAGATCCACACAATCCATTTGTCATTGCATAATGCTGGTTTTTAACACCCTTTCTGTTCTTTACAGTCGGTTATTTATCAAAAACCACAAAAACAGAAACATTTAATTCAAATCACACATAGCACGGATGGGGTAAAGAAGCTGTGCAACTTAACTCTCGTTAATATGCGCTCAAACAAAAACACGCTCGCTGATCTGCTACTATTCTTA
Organism: Xyrauchen texanus; assembly: GCF_025860055.1. Taxonomy (NCBI): domain Eukaryota; kingdom Metazoa; phylum Chordata; class Actinopteri; order Cypriniformes; family Catostomidae; genus Xyrauchen; species Xyrauchen texanus. The sequence continues at coordinate 61,110,430 of NC_068276.1, forward strand.
AAGAGACAGTACCATTTTAGCACTATATCAGTGTAAATACTTGAGAATATTATAAACTATGTGCAAGCGGCCCTGGTCGCCCCGCTCTGAACATGATTCCAAACAACGTGGGAGGCGGGTGCGCTAACAAGTTGGCTAAAGTCACCAGCCTCTAATGTCAGTCGCTAGTGCACCTCTTGAGGTCAGGAGAGTGAGGTTTACAGCTATCTACCAGCTGGCTCCCATTATACTCACCCCCCTAAACCTCATTCCCATCCGGGTCACGGCACCATTGTAACCGGCCCTGGTTGCCCCGCTCCAAACAGGACTCGAACCGGCGTGGGAGGTGGGTGCACTAACAAGGAGGCTAAAGGCTACAGACTCTAGCGTCAGTCGCCAGTACACATCTTGAGGTCAGGAGAGTGAGGTTTACAGCCATCTACCAGCTGGCTCCCATTACACTCACCCTCCTAAACCTCACTCCCATAATGTACCATGTTGGAAGGTCCCATGTATAATTTACAGCATTAGCTGAAAGCCAATTTCTTTCATGTGCAAGCAAAATGAACATTTGAACTGAAATATGACTTGGAATCACATTGAAATCGTAATCAAATCATATCGAGAGCTTGTGAAACAGAACCATATCAAAAACTTGTTAATCATAATTTAATTGAATCTGGAAATCGGTATCAACACCCAGCCAAAAAACAAGGCTAAATGCAAATAATGAAATGCAACTAAACATATAAATTGTGTATAGTTAGGATTGAAAAAAAGTTGAAAAGTTGACTTATCAACTTTTACGCCAAATTTGTGCACCCCTCAATGGTATTTTGTCCCAGATTCATCTGTTACTTGGTAGAAGTTCACCAAATTGGACAGACATAAACATAGGCAGGTTGCAAGGCATGGCCTCATCCTCACAAACCACGGACAAAACTACACAAGGTAAAAGAAAATCAGGACTTCTTTAAATGAGAGTCAACATGGTTTGTGCCGCCCACAATGTGTTCATAACTGTGCATATTGCTGGGCCTATGCAGTTCATGGTAATAATACATTTCAATGTTTGATTTTAATGACATTAGCATGCTAAATAATTTCTGTGTTGGGTCGCCATTTGTTATCCAATGTAAAATCTGGTTTCTAAAGCAAAACCAATCAAAAAAGTCTGCTTGAACTTCATTTCAATATAAAAAAAGCGAGTATTGACGCTGACTATCACCCCTGGAGTCACAAGCTCGAATTCAGGGTGTGCTGAGTGACTCCAGCCAGGTCTAAGCAACCAAATTGGCCCGGTTGATAGGGAGGGTAGAGTTACATGGGGTAATCTCCTTGTGGTCACAGAGAGTAGCATGAGCGGATAAGATTCGTGGATTGACGGTCTCAGAAGCGGAGGCAACTGAGACTCATCCTCCGCCACCCGGATTGAGGCGAGTAACCGCGCCACCATGAGGACCTACTAAGAAGTGGGAATTGGGCATTCCAAATTGGGAGAAAAGGGGATAACAAAATAAATAAATAAGTCTTTGGAAGCATTTAAAGGAATCTAAGCTGTTTGAACATAAAAAAACACAAAAAGACAAACAGGAAATATTACTCCCCTTCCAAACTACACTTAAAACAAGCCCTCTTTAATTAGATGCACACCACCAAATTTCAAGTTGTTCTCCTCACTGATTGTGACAATAACCAAAGGGGAACTCTACACAGAGTCAAAAGCTATTATTTACATACATCCTATACCGCTTAAGAGAGAGAGGCCGGCTTGTTTGGACATTTTGTCCCGCACACTAAAGGAACACTCAAGTTCTCCAACTTCATTAGCGAGAGGAGCTTTTAACTTGCATACTGCTACATAAAGCCTTGCGTTGTTGGCCCATTGGATTGCCATATTGTCTCTTTAATGGAGCTTGATGCCGAGGCCTCTTGGATGGTTAAGGGTATGCAGACATGGCGGTGTGAATGTGTGTTGGGGGTTGGAGAAGGGGTTTTTCGGAAAAGAGCGACCATAGAACGTGACATGGATTTCTAGGCCAAGGACACAGAAAGCCTTTGACGGAGAGAAAGAAAGACAGAGACAGCCTGGGAAACAGAAGTGTGAGTTCATTAGACACAATGCAGCCAGTAAATAAAATTACTTACTCCTCCATTCTACAGCGGTTCTGGATTCAGAGCGCCTTCTGTAAACACACAGAACGGCAGCTCTTGAAAACACACTGCTAATGGATACAAACGATTACTATTATGAGGGTCATTTGTGATCACATATGCTAAATGCCTTCAACGCTAAAGCACATTTTTCACAACATCTGAATCTCACAAAACAAAGATATATGTCATCAACATAAATATATGTACAGTATGTGTATTTGAGTATGTGTGTATTACACACTGTGTGTGTATATATATATATATATATATATATACACACACACACACACACACACACACACACACACACACACATACTGGTGGCCAAAAGTTTGGAACAATGTACAGATTTTGCTCTTATGGAAAGATACTTTTTTTGATCACAATGTATATCAGGACATTAATAACATGAGAAATTACTATTCAAATCCTCCATGTGCAGCAATGACAGCTTTGCAGATGCTTGTTATTCTAGCGGTCAGTTTATCCAGATACTCCAGTAACCTTTCACCCCACACTTCCTGTAGCACTTGCCATAGATGTGTCTGTCTTGTTGGGCACATCTCACGCACCTTATGGGGCTTTTCCACTGCACGGTACAACTCGACTCTACTCTTTTTGGGTGTTTTCCACTATGGATAGTACCTGATACTTTTTTTAGTACCACCTCGGTCGAGGTTCCAAGGAATTCGAGCCGATACTAAATGTGACGTCAAAATCCTGCAGATCACTGATTGGTCTGAGAGAATCGTCACTACTACAGTCACTGAATTTGCGACACGTGACATCAACCTGCTAGTTTTAAAGTTAGCAACAGCGATAGCAGTATCATTTGTTCATGCAACTTTTGAATTGTGAAAAGAAATGGCTGTGCGCAAAACCACGCCATGTTCCAAAAACAAGGTGCAGACCGGTCCACTCGTTAGCGATGAGCGAAACGAAAATAACTTTCAGGAAGTGTCTCAGCTTTTGGCCGCACACGGCTAACACCGGACCTACCAACAGTGTAGGGAAAAGTTAAAAAAAAAACGTAAAAGTGACTACAGAACCATCAAGGAAAAGTGGAAGTGGTTTGACCAAATGGACGCTATCTAGACCGGCGAGCAATGGGAGGGAGAGCGACCTGGACTGGTGTCGATCCACGATGGAGGATGGTACGTTTTGTTACGTTAACTCTATACTCCTGAAAGCTTCACTTTATTTAGTTGAGCTGCTACTGGAAGATTGCTTCTGAAACAATCAGGCCAATTTAACTGTTACACTTGTGTAAAATCACCATGCAACAACTGCTGTATGCAGCACAATGAGCTAGTAGCTAACAGCTAGCGGTTGTGTTATTGTTTTGGTAAGTTTGTGTCGCGTTTAAGATGATGTCACGGCAGTAGAGGCGGTGCAACTATGACGATCAGCCTATAATCCCACCCATGTTGAGGCGGCACTAAACTGCAGTGGAAATGCAAGCTCAGAAAGGTGAAGCAAGTAGAGTCGAGGTGAGTCGAACCGTAACGTGCAGTGGAAAAGTGCAATAACAGTCTAGCTGATCCCACAAAAGCTCAATGGAGTTAAGATCCATAACACTCTTTTCCAATTATCTGTTGTCCAATGTCTACACCGATCAGCCACAACAGAACCACGCAATTCCTATTATTCACAAAGAAGATTCTCATAATGGTAATACAATATTTTTTTCATTGAAGACCAACATAAATGGGTGTTTAAGCAGTACAACAAACACTGCATCATTTTTAAATGTACACAACAGGCCTAAAACATAATTCATATACTTGAGAATGTCACAATTTTCCATTACAGTAATGACAATTTGGTAAATTAGAAACACAAGGCACAAAAACAGTAATTTTAGGATTCTGGACAGTATGTGTGACATTCACCCATTTTTGGACAACCTTAAATTGTAATATTTGCCTAACGCAGTAACTCAAATGAAAAATGTTTGAAAAGGGAAACTAGGAAAGACCTCCGCCTATCCTGCTGCCAGCTAAAGTACTCGCAAATGTCCTGAAATCATGTGTATTCTGTGCCTGCTTTTATTATGCATGTGGCTGACAAATCCACATCTAAATAGATATTTTGAACTACCACAGTAAAATTGCTGCTTTGCTTCCAGCAGTGCTCCATTTGTGCCAGAACAAGCCAGATCTGGATCAGGCACCTCTGGAATTAGATCCAGAATATATTTCAGTGGATCCACCACCTCAATCGCCTTTGCAAGAACATTTCGGCAAGAAAACCCACTGGCAACCATGAGGAGGAGCCCAGAGCTAATGACCGCCAAGCTCCTGCGGTGAGGTGCAAAACCCTGGGAGGGGGGCCAAGACTAGTTATTTTTATTACTGGTGGATTAGTCCATCACTGGTCAGACTTTCAGCACAGACCTAACTGTTTGGGGATGGTGGTGGCGTAGTGGGGGATTATTTTTATTAAAACGAACAGATTTACACTTCTCTTTTTGTTATATGAAGGTCTCGTTAAAACTAACTTGGAAACATTATTCCAGGCCTTCATTCGTTTTTGCTATTACTATAACTTCAAATGCCTTCATGTATAGATTTGACTGTTTTAAGTCCCAGACCCAGACTTGGTCCGGACCAAAAAAGAAAATGATACATTTAGTCCTGGTTCGCCTGGCGTTCACACTGGCATTTTTTAACACCGAACCTAACGATACAAAACCAAAGGCATCAGGGAAAAGTCACAACCTGATTGACAGCTTTTATTTACATTTATGCATTTGGCAGATGCTTTAATCCAAAGCGACTTACAGTGCACTTATTACAGGGACAATCCCACTGGAGCAACCTGGAGTTAAGTGCCTTACTCAAGGACACAATGGTGGTGGCTGTGGGGTTCGAACCAGCGTTCTTCTGATCACCAGATTACCAGTTATGTGCTTAGACCACTACACCACCACCACTTTTATGGCGTATATTTGTTGACGATACTTGCCGATCATCCAAAACAATGCTGGCTGCTGGGCGAAATGCGCTAGTTATATATATATATATATGTACATATGGTGGTATGTTTACTAGCTGAGAACACATGAAGAGCCAATAAAATGTTTAAAGGAGTGAAATCAGCGCCAGGAATTCCTCCGTTGCACACACAAACGAAGATACGCCTGTCCCGAACTGTAATGGGCAACATAGCTCCTATGATGAGAAAAAACAGTTATGCTTGAGGTCAGTATTAGGCAAATTACTTCCTGTATTTGGTCCGTTTAGGCGTCTTTGGCCCATGCTGCGTTCATATATCAATCGAACCGTACCAGAGTTTGTTTGGATGCGGACCGAGACCCACTTTTCAGGCGGTCTCGGCCCGCTTGTTTGATACGCACCAAGGTTCGGGTGACTGCGTTCACACTTCTTCAAATGAGCCGCACTAAGAGAGCTCATTTTAATCGAACAAACCTGCCAAGTGTGAACACACCCTACAACTATGAAAATAGTGACTCTACAGTTACCATTTTGGCCCCTAATCAAATAATGAGTAAAAATTAAGATAGGTTAAAAAAAAAGAAATCACGGCTGTAATCACGTATTAATCACACTGAAAATGCAAAGTCAAGTAAAGTGCTGCATTGGTGGATATAGCATTCCCTGCAGTGTTTTTTGTTGTATACCGTACAGATACCGCTAGGCAGATGTAGAAGGTCAACTTACTTATTTGAACAGTTTGTACCTTCTATCATTGGTATAGATATTGGTATGTGACAAAGTCTCACGATGATGCCACCTTCAAATCTGCATATCGAAAGGAAGTGAATCATCTTTAGTCATGGTGTGGAACCAACTATTGGGAGTTAAACACCATCCCAACCCCTCCAAAAACAAATTATAAATGCCAGTTGAATTTAGGAAGAATCCCTTCGTGGTCATTCCTTTAGAAATACATAATTATACTGTCAGCAGTTCATGAGTCCTTCAAATTCCTATCTTTATTATCCATGAGGAAATGACATGGAGCAAGAATAGCACAACAATTATCAAGACAACACATCCACTTTTATTCCCTTTAGCACAAATCATGAGTAAAACATCAGATTATCTGTTCATGAATACTTACTTCTACCTCAATTACACCCTGTACCTCAATGATACCTCATAACTACATTTTAACGTTTGCATTTATAACCAACTTCATTTACAAGCTTGTTCCAGTGTGGTCAAATTGTGCAGTTGCTCAACTGATAGCGTTTTGCACTTGTGATGCAAAGGACCGGGACACGAGTCCTGAGAGTCGACTCTTTAGCCGAAAGTGTTATAGAAGCACAACAAAATGACGTGGCTGTGTTTTTCACCTCACATTTGATTTTCTGACACTATTAGTTAGGTCTAGGTTTAAGGTCGGTTTTGTTGATTTAAAACTCGATCGAGTATCTGTTTGGCAGAACATTTAACTCCCTTTTAGCGCCACACCTTGGACATCTGACTAAAGCACAGAAAATAAATAATAAATAAAATATAATATATAATAACCAGAAAATAAATTAATCAAATTTGGTGCATAACGCTGGATTTTTAAATATAAACAAGCCCGAAACAAACCCAAAACAAACCGGGGACTCTTATTTTTAAATGAGGGAAAAAACTAAAATCGCATAGATTTTTGAGATAACCGATAGCCCAAAAGCGCAACTATATGCACCGATTAATCGGTAAAACCGATATATCGGTCTACTTCTAGAGGGTAAACAAAATGCCGCTGCCAATTAAGACTCCGGAGTGTTGTGTCATGGAGCGCAAATCGCAGTTTTCCATTCATTTGGACCCAAATCATTATCAAAGGGCATTGATCATTTACTCAAGCATCACTGGATGATATATTGGGTGTATGTACAGTATCTTTCATATACAGTGGCCTACACAATGTATTTTCAGTTACAAGTATGTCTTTCTGTAATTTGACAGCTTCAATTAAACCTATTCTAACCTACATAAACCTATTTTGAAATTGTAAATTATAAACGTCGCCATTTCTAATCGTTCAGTTTGCTCAGTTGCACCAGTTTCATACACTAACCTGCAAACTCAACGTCACTTTGTTCATTCTTTAAGAAGTACAAAAAGAATACAGAGACAAGGCGATCTCGTCCGGTGTGCGACCGGCTTCAGTAAATGTTATATCACCCCCTTGTGGTCTCCCAAAGCTATTACTCCAGACTACATTAAACAGAAGACCAACTGACAGTGAATCGGAAAGCACACAAATTAGGCTTCTGATTTAAACGATACCGATGCCTCAAAAAGTGGCGATCAATAATCGATACATTGACATTTTATGACATCCATAACATCATTGTTTTTTTTATTTAGCTATGAATTGAGACCACAGCGATTTGTTTAAGTATAGTCAAAAGTCAGAAAGCAGAATTCACCGTGTCTAACTATCCTCCCATGCTCCATCGTTTCACACAGATCTTTTCATCTGCTAACATGAGACATGGGAGGGGAGACACTCAATTGAATTTTCTCCACAGACAATCACCTGGTTTCAGCAGCTTGGAAAAAAGTCTGAAAAAAAAAAAAAACTGTCATTGTTCTGTGAACACAAGCTATTCACACAAACCAACACCGCTGGAAAGCATCTCTTAAATTATTACGCAGCAGGACAGAACTGACATTCACTAACAGTATCTTTCTGCTATATATATATATAATGTGTAGTACAGATCTTTCATTTATCATTACATGTGGTGTGTGTGTGCGTATGTCTGTCTGTTGTTTTCCGAGTCTTCTCTTCTAGTCTTCTCATCGTCCTTCTCTATAGGACGATGTAATCTGATATCGACGATGTCTTACAAAGATCCCGATGCCGACTGTGAACAGATGATGATCGACAATATTGGGAAATGGCAAAACCGTGGATCCGGGAAGTCGCCAAAGATATTAAACAGTGGCCAGGTTGTGAAACTAGCACCCGCCAAACGCGACGTGGTTGAATCCAGTTCGCAAGTTCCTCGTCCAAATGCATTTCACGCACGGGTATCTTTGCTCATCTACCCGCAATGGGCGGACGATCTATAAGACATCTCAGAGTGACACATGACAAGAAATGCTGTTAGTCACAAAGGCATGCGCTTGAAGAAAACACTTTATAATATTTTTAAGAACAGACAACAAAAGCCGTCAATGCTTGGGTCTGATTAGCTGTTTGTCCAGAGACAGCAGCACAGGCCTCACATGTAAAGAGTTTCATTCATCTGAAAACCGTTTGGAAGAAAAATGTCGTCTATGAGAATGCTGCAAATGATCTCCGATCATCTCAGGAGGTGCTGTGAGTTTAGTTCACATTATTTCCGTGTGGTTAGCATGCATTGTGAACGCAACTCTGCATATTCAGTAATGTATATCTTTGCATTAAATAAACAAAGACGAAAGTGATTAAATCATAAAGTAATGCAAAACACGTTCACCTTGAACCTAAAATTGAGTTTTATTTCATTTTCTTTAGGCAGCATTAACCGTATTACCAAAACAAACACAAATTTGATAAGAACAAACATTTGGCAGCATTATTTTGGGAACACAAGGGAATTTATTAAGCTTATTTATTTTGATCATTATTGTCTTTACATTAATAACTGTCTTTGGTTCTTAATCTGTAGGCTATTAGTAATTTTCCACCTGTTGTCGTTGACGGATGATTGTGTGATGGCAGATGGTAGTAAATGTGTGGATTTGGGGAGGTGGTTAAATACAATTTTTGATCACTTATTGCCTTTTTCGTATAGTTTCAAGTGTCATTTGAATTTAGAAAATGTTTTTGTTTATGTTTTTTGTTTCAATATAGATGTTGACTGACATATCGGTTTTTGCCAATTAATCGGCACCGATAACAGATTTCTGGAACTCTCGGTTATCTGCAAAAATCCACACCAATAGTTTTTCCCCATTGAGTCCGGTGCTGGAGGGACTGGGAAGGGTCCGCTGTTGTTATTCGGTATGAGAGTGACCTCTAGAGGCTAAATAAAAACTATCACTTCACTGATGCCTTGTGGTGTTTGTTTTGACACGTGAGACTACACTATACCCGGAGCGCAACACTTCAGATGAGGATTTAAATCATAAAAAACGAAAATGTATTCAGTATTTTTACATTTTTATGCATTTGGCAGACGCTTTTATCCAAAGCGACTTACAGTGACAATCCCCCCGGAGCAACCTGGAGTTAAGTGTCTTACTCAAGGACACAATGGTGGTGGCTGTGGGGGTCGAACCAGCAACCTTCTGATTACCAGTTATGTGCTTTAGCACAATACACCCACCACCACCCTCAGTACACGTTGCAATATCATTATAAAGTAATTAATTTGTTGACTAGATGCTACATTAGCAGTATGTTTACCGACAAGGCTGAGAGGATGCTAACATTAAAGCTAACCTCAAGCGGTTAGAACAATGTGACAAAACCACATGCAACTCCAACCCAAACGTTTAAATATCACGATTGTTACAATCTATTTGAATTAGTATATCCAGCCGGTCACTTTTATGCATTCGTTAGCCAGGTTGACGATTTAATCAGATATCGTGTTATTTTTTAAGGCAATTTACACAAAAATATTTTTACATATCACCCTGTCCTAATGTCTAGTGGATGACCAATATTGTTTTTTCACTCCCTGATGCCGATACTGATACTTAGAGGATGCAGGATTGCCAATATAAATGCAGATATAGATAATACAATTTCAAAACCTTGAAAACAGACATTTACTACCCATTGATAAAAACTTGATAAGCAATCAGGCAACTCTCTGTGTCCGGAAGGAGAGCATGTTTCCCATGCAATAGAGAAAGACTAGTGATGGGGTCAAACTGAACTGCATAAAAGATCCTCAGGCTTTCCTCAAGAGTTCGGTTTAAAAGGCACCCTGCTTTCAAGACAAACCAAAACAGTCCTTACAAGTCAATTCTAATATCTAAAGTCTTTTTTATGCATTATTTGAGGAGCACTTGATGGTTCTTTGATCTTTGAGCTGTCTGTTGATACCTTGCAAAAAGCTGAAGTGTCTTGTCAAGCCTTTTAATATATCGTATTGTTCAATTTTGTTAAAGATCCACAAGATATCTGCCTAACCGGTCTGTATTATACACTCATCGAGCACTATATTACGTTCACCTTAACACCTACTTATTCATAGGGCTGGGTATAGACACAGATTCACAGATCACAGTCACGTGGAGTGGTGGTGGCGTAGTGGACTAAAGCACATCAGAAGGTTGCTGGTTCGATCCCCACAGCCACCACCATTGTGTCCTTGAGCAAGACACTTAACTCCAGGTTGCTCTGGGGGGATTGTCCCTGTAATAAGTCGCTTTGGATAATATTAAATGTGCTGTCGTTGTTTTTGATCAATAACTGACTGTAAAGAACAGAAAGAGTATTAAAAGAGACAGTAATCAATGACATCGATGGGTTGTGTGGATCTCGTCTTGGACACACATTACACGGAGCAACTTTTGTTCTCAACACGCAGTGAAAGGATCTCGCTGCTGAAAACTTCACGAGTAAACTACACAATCACTGATGACTGAAATGTAGAAATTTACCAGCCAGTTGCCCAATATATGCACTTTAGTCGCACAGCGTGAAATTTGGTAGCAAATGCAAGTTGATTTCCTCTTATTGTAGCAGAGGGTTGCGCATTGAGTGAAAGATCGATCTTGGGATTTAAGATTTGATATAGAGATTGTTCAAATGAAGATCACGATGCTTCGGAAAAACTATACATTTGTATCCACCCCTACTTATTAATGTGATTGTCTAATCAGCCAATCGTGTGGCAGCAGTGCATAAAATCATGCAGATACGGGTCAGGAGCTTCAGTTAATGTTCAAATTAACCATCAGAATGGAGAAATAATGAAATGGAGAAACAATTGGATGATTGTTGGCTGGTTTGAGTATTTCTGGGATTTTCACACACACCAGTTTATAGAATTTACACTGAATGGTGCCAAAAACATCCAGTGAGCGGCAGTTCTGGGGAAGGAAATGTCTTGTTGATGAGAGAGGTCAACAGAGAATGGCCAGACAGGTTGGAACTGACAGAAAGGTACAGTAACTCATTTAATGTTATGCTCACAAACACCAGGTACTGCGCAACACCATGGAAACAATTTGCTGCCTTTTCTGTGATGTTAACATTTCCATAAATAAACGTCTTAATCAAGCCGTCACTACCATGATAAAGTCACTGTAATGCACTGTCACTTCTTTTGTGCACTGTTGCGTTGCAAACATGCTTTCCGTGCGTTTATAACAACGCAAGTACGCCTTGCAATCTCAACACTGCCACAAGGGGTGCTATAGCGGACATTTGATAAATACTAAGATTAGAGTTCGACCAACAGCGGATTTTGCCGATAAGATAACTAAGGTTGTGAAAACCGATTAATCGACCGATGGGTTTTAAAACTGATTTTAAGAATTCTTAAAAAAAATTATAGTGATTTAAAATAATATATATATATATATATATATATATATATATATATATATATATATATATATTAGTCTTTCCTTACTATGAAAGGCACAGACACAGAGGTTACAAGAGTCCAAAATGAATAAATCCTGACCGGTTTATTCTTAAGCCCTTTATGACCTCGCCCAGTTAAAGGTGTAACCATACGTCACCTTCTTCAGCATAATTGGTGAAGGTTTGAGCATGCAAACGTGATCATTGTCTTTCTGCAACTGTTCTTAGTAAATTAATATAACAAAAGCCATCACATGCATGCAACATTTCTACATCCTTTGATGGAGGGACAATTCATGCACTGATAAATAACTAAAATCAGAATCTTTTTAATGTGCCAATGAAAATCCAGTTGGCCTTACTTCTACTGTGGCTGTTGATGACTGCAAGTCCCTAAGGCAAAAAGAAGCGCACACACGCATTTTATGAGTAGCTGAATAAGATTGTGACATTAGAGCTGATGCCCAGGGGGTTGGTAAGAAACTTAAGACATTGCCACAGATTTTCACACACTTTATAAAAAGCTTGAGCACTTGTATGCAGGACATTCACAAAGCTGTACAGCTGCCAGTGGCTTAAAAAAGTAGCAATGTTGAGGAAGCTTTAGCTTAAGAATACACCATATAGAGGATCATATACAAGGAGTTATGACTACGCATGAAGGACACAGGTTTTTACAAGGACTGCATCGTTCTGTAATAACATTATTGCAATGGCACACCCTGAATAAGATTGTAAACCAGTGTTTTATACTAAAACAGTCAAGGTTGTAGAAGAGTTGTTCTCAACTGGTGGTTTATGACCCATTTGGAAGAAAAGAACAATGTTAAATGGAAATAATAAATGCAACTAAACATATAATAGTGTATAGATGGGATTGGGTAATAAAATGGCTTTTCAACTTTTAAAATAGGACGAGAAAACGCTATATATCTTTTGTTGTTGATGTCAAAGACTATGCATCCAATCAAACTCTGTCTAGGAAGAAGCTAGTCAAATTAGACAGATGTCATGTCAACCTAGCGGGGCTGTATTTCCCAAAAACATCATAAGACTAAGTCTACGATCAACTTAAGCTTCCAATGCTTTTGGGAAAAGCAGCCCTGGTCGGGTTATGCGACATGCCCTCATGCTCAAGAACGACACAATTTTGGTTTCATGTTGGGTCGCCACTTGATGTCCAATGTAAAATCTGGGTTTGAAGCAAAACCAGTTGGTGTAGTATAATGACCTTTGGGACGTTCTTCTTAATGCATCCTAACTGCTCAGAGACGATTTTCAATACATGTAACCCAATTACAGTAATAGTGAAAGAGCATGAGAGTTCAATACTTTAGCGATGTTTAGGAGACACGAAACCAAACAAAGACCAGTGTCAAAGACTTCAGGATTTTGCACAAATTCCACTCAACATCTGCAGTATTTAAGGGCCATTGCTTGCTTTGTCTTATGAACTCTAGGCTTTGTCAGTTCATACCGTCACGAATGGTTAGTTCACCACTGGTTCAACTTCGGTCATAATTTACTCACAGTCCAAGGAATTTACTGCAAAAAAAGACCATGGATCACGAAAGATGAAGTTCATTTTCATTTATATGGCATCAACATTCTTCAAAAATTCTCCTTGTGCTCCATGGAGGACAGTCAAAGGGGTCTGCAGAACCCTTTAAAGGAATATCCCGGGTTCAAATCATGTTAAGCCGTATCGACAGCATTAATGGCACAATGTTGATACCAGTAAGCCTAATTTCGACTTTAAAGAAAAGGAGGGACAAAAGCAAGAATCTGGGTTTCTAGGTTTCACTTACAATGGAACTGAATGGGGCCAATCTGTAAACGTTAAAATACTAGTTGTTTAAAAAGTGCAGCAACAAGACATAAGATGTGTGTAAACATGATTTTAGTGAGATAAAATTACTTAATAACCTTTTCGGTGAAGTCATAACCAATTTTTCAACATTGTTGCCATGACGACATAACACCGCAAACCCTGTAATCCCAGCAATTTAGTAGCCTGCCACAAAAACGATGATTTAAACAACTTTACAGCTCAAATAATGACCACGTTTTACCAGAATAATGAATGCAAGTGCTTTTAGAAAATGATAAGCTTGACATTTTTGCCTTTAAACCCTCCAAAAATTGGCCCCCCATTCACTTCCACTGTAAGTGTCTCACAAGTAACCTCGATCGTTGCTTCTTTTTGTTGTTTTTTTTATTAAAGGAGGAACATATCGAAATTATCAACATTATGCCACAAATGGTGTCGATTGAGCTCATCTTGTATTGAACCCGGACAGTTCCTTTAACACACAAGTGTCCTGACAAGCCTTGCAATTTTGTTCAATTTTGTTTGTTCAAAAATGTTTGTTTGTTAAAAATAAGATTTGTTTTGAGTTTGGTTTTTTTCATATGGCCGAATGCAGAATGAAAAGAAGAGGCGGCGAAGACATTTCCAAAAGGTAATTGCTGCTTTAAACTAAACTGAGGATAGAGTATAGACATAGAGAAAGTCCCCCCAAAAAGTTTGCTGTTTATTCTATTACTTGAGCTGACCACAGAAGTTGTATTAAACCACCCAATTTGATTAAAAAAGACTTGTCCATATTAAATGATGTGTTATGAAGCATGCATCACATAAGCACTTACTCGGGGACAAATTCTCATGATTTAACAACCAAATGAGTGTTAAACATACGCATATGTTATATGGTTTGGGGGGACAACAACATGCAATGAATACCGAAAATCACTGAGCTGAACCTATACGATATACGGGCGGTGTTTTTTGTTTCCTGTCAATTCAAGGAACGATATCTAGATGACACTTTCAAGCCTGGGGAACTTGTACGTGACATGTTCACCTTTGTATAAATAAATAAATCACAGTCTCGGTTTGGTCGCCGCGAAACACGCGCGTATTTGAAGTCGCGACATTCCAATGTGTTCCAAATGCAGCGTGAGCGACGACTGCGAATTCGCAGCGGAGTTGCGAATTCGCATCAGATTCAAAATTCGCGTTCCAAAACGACTTCCACGTCTTATCTTTTGAAAATGTCTAAATGTACATTTACAAGCGGGACGAATTCAATTTAACCCGCTAGGAGAAAATATACGTCCTTAACTACTTTATTGCAGGCTACATGTAGCGACGATTAAGTAGTTTCGCGTGTCGGTAAACTATTATAAAGCAAAATGAAACAATCGCCGCCGTAACATTGCTGCAATAGCGACTCGCTATCCAGTTTTGTTTTGTTTGTGTACGCTGTAACTCTTTGAAGAGACCGCCCGTGATAGTACACTTTATTCCAGACTATTTACACATGCTGGCTTTGTACTTGCACCAGCAGCCTTTTCACAAACAACGTTTACTTCTCAATGGAAACATGCAGAACTCCATAGTATCACTTACCTTCAGCAAGCAGCATCAAAGTTAAAATACTGCCATAAAGGACAGTAGTGAGCCTCATCGCGGATGATCTTTCGCTCTTTCAGCAAACGTTTCGCTATATTTCATGCATTAAATGTCTTGAGCTCAGCGCAGTCAGAGTGTTAACTCTTTAAAAAGCATTGTTTGTCGCGTGCGTAATCCCTGTAGGCTGCGAACCCGCAACTCCAGCGAGTGCCTCGAAATGTTCCACAGTCCGCCGCTGCTGGAATGATCAAAAGGTGCATTGGGTTGTACCATATGTGTTTCAGGGGTAGTTCCCTTTCCAGTGTGACATATCTCTAGGGAAACCGCGAGGACAGACACAACGCGTCATGCCCTTGCGAGACACTTTCCCAACTTGGCGCTGAAGGTTTCCGCCGCTCTTTGCGTTGAAAAAAAGCAACACCTCCGGCGAACTTTTTTGGCGAATGCGCATTATGTGCGCATCGCTGCGAAAACTTTGAAGTGCTTTGGACCTTTTTGAATGGGAGACTTGTGCAGTGAGCCTTGCTAAATACAAAGTGTGGAGATCCAAGGCAAATAAGGAGACGTCAATAGATGCATGACTTTACTGTGAATACTGTGACGCCTGTAACTTCCCCTCAAATTACTTGTTCCTCATTTGATCTGCCCAGAATATTCTCTGTATGCAGCTAAAACTGGCCATGTGTATTCATGGGATTAAAGTAATATAAAGTTGGTTAATACTGTTTTAAAGGGGTAGTTCACTCAAAAATTAAAATTCTCTCATCATTTACTCATACCCTCATGTCATTTCTTGTGTGACTTTCTTTCTTCAGCTGAACACAAATTAAGATTTTTAGAATAATATTTCAGCTCTGTCGGTCCATACAATGCAAGTAAATGGTGACCACAATTAAGAAGGTCCACAAAATTCATGAAGGCAGCATAAATTTAGCCAAGATGGCGGCGCGGTAGCACTCAGCGGCCACTGCGGATCCAAAATGGTGCTACTTAGCCCGACTTTTATGGCACATGGACATCGGAGCAACCGGTGTTCGTGTTTACCATCGCCAGACACTGCTCAAATATAAGACTCATGCAAGTCAATCACTCTTTAAAAACTTGCAATCACTTGACTTGACTTGACTAAAAGTACTCCAGATGACTCCAGTGGTTTAATCCGTGTCTCCAGAAGTGATATGATAGATGTGGGTGAGAAACAGATCAATATTAAAGCTCTTTTTTACTGTAAATCTACTTTCACCTCATTGAGCATTGAAGAAAGCGATGTGCTGAAACATCTGCTCCGTTTGTTGGTCTGGCTTTTAACTCACTTTGCACATTTTCTTAGGATGCAAATGTAATAAAGTTATATCTTTTTGCTAGACACTTTTCAGTCTGTTTTGCAATTCAGTGTGGTTAGCAACTTTTGATTTTTGAATGTTGATCTGTTTCTCATCCACGCCTATCATATCTATCCTCAAGACATGGATTAAACCACTTTTATGCTGAATTTATGTCGGTTTTGGACCTTCTGAGGTCTGGTCACCATTCACTTCTGTGTTCAGCAGAAGAAAGAAAGTCACGCACATCTGGGATGGCATGAGGGTGAGTAAAAGTGTGAACTGTCCCTTTAAGAGATATCACACAAGCAATTGTGCACGACTGTGATTCTGCCACAAGACACGAGGCTCAAAGTACAGTGTGATATTGCTTTTATACAACAGTTCTGTAAAAGTTAATATCTGACATATTACACTCAATATGGCCAGTTGTTTTGTCTGTTGTTGCTCTGCCAATGAAAAGAGTTTTAAGAAAAGGCAAAGAAAGATAAACTGTTATGTGAACACATAGACTGACTGAAATGCCACGGTTGATTCTGATTGGTCGATCGTAGCATTCTGTGGACAAATAGTGTTGTTTAGTTTACCCGACCAACCACTGAGTGATGCTGTTATATTTCTGATTGCCTCTGGACTGATTTCTGGTTCTGGTCTCCATAAGAAGCAATGCAAAAACCACTGAAATGAGCGATCCAGACAAAACAGCAACCATTTTAAGTGTTCGTTGGAGTATTAGATCAGGCTCAACTTTATAACAACTCTAAATAGTTATTGATTTCAATTGAACTTACATTTGGCCATCACTTTATATCATTTATTCATTTGGGTGAGGCACTAACGGCCATGACGACTCTGTAATGGAGCCAAATGTCTTTTTATTTGGCAATTTTTACAAATGTACACATACACTCATGCGAGTTAAAACACCGGAGACCGGAAAACAGGATTCCGTTATGAATCGTGGAACACGTCCTTCAGGAAAAAGGTGGATTATCGGCTCTCTGGAATACTCAATGTTTATTTTTTTATGTGTCAAGTGGTCTTGTTATAAATTGGGATTATGACCAGTCAGTTGTTCACTTACACAATATAAGCAGGCAGCATAAAAGTAATCCACACGACTTCAGTGGTTTAATCCATGTCTTCAGAAGTGATATGATAGGTGTGGGTGAGAAACAGACCAATATTGAAATAATTTTTTACTCTAAATCTCCACTTTCACTTTTACATCTGAAAGTCACATGTGGTGCCTGTTTAAATTTGAAGCTCCAAAAATCCCATAAATATTGATAATATGCTGCCTTTAAGTCATTTTTTACTCTAAATCTCCACTTTCACATCTGAAAGTGAAAGTGGAGATTTAGAGTAAAAAATTACTTAAATATTGATCTGTTTCTCACCCACGTCTATCACATTGCTTCTGAAGACATGGATTAAACCACTGGAGTCATATAGATTACTAATATGCTGCCTTCATGTGATTTTTGGAGCTTCAAATTTGTGATCACCATTCATTTGTATTGTATGGACCTACAGAGCTGAAATATTCTTCTAAAAATCTTAATTTGTGTTCTACTGAAGAAAGAAAGTCATACACATCTGGGATGGCACGAGGATGAATAAATGAAAGAATTTTCATTTTTGGGTGTACTATCCCAAAAATGTTTGACTAAAATAGGTCCGTCCCATTATGTTCATCTTTTGTTTTGTAATTCCTCTACTAGTCTTGATACAACTCTGGAACCTGAGCAACCACAGCCTCTGGGCACCTGAAGGCCAACAGGGGGTCAATAATTATTCAACAGACTTATTGAAACGGGATCAAGCATTATTGTTAGCCATTATGAAACAGGACTGTGTTGCCCCTTCAGGATAGAAAGAGCACAATACTCTGTGAAGGAATGTCTTCAGTCATTCTGCTGGTATGACAATGTCAACATTATGGTCTCTTCTCATGTAGCTTCACAAAGACTCTACAGTGTGTAGTGTTGTTTCAACTTAGACCCACTAACACACACATACACACACATACACACACACATGCGCGTGCATACACACACACACACAGTCAAAAGTGTTTTTAGTTTTATATAAGGACATGGCTTCACAATATAGCACAGAGGCTGTTATGGAAAAATCTAATTTATCATTCACATTTCTTTCATTCATGTCAATTATTACATGCATGTATGTATTATTACATTAATGATCCACCTTAACGTGCAAATTCCAGAATATCTCCTGTAAAAAAAAAAATGTCATTCGGGATACTGCTGGACGTTGAGACACAGTAACGCACAGGCCAGACGGAGTATGTGTTTAGGCTAGAACTGAGATTCGTTCCTCCTTGATTCTTCACCACACATTGAAACGTAAACACACACGATACTTCAGTGCTAAATCTAATGTAGCAAACGCACAGCGACTCTTTATTTCACTCATTTCGGCACAATGAGGCTGTTTGAATACAGCTTAATAAAGAGTGAAAAGAAAGTTCTGGTCATGTGAGTGTTGCCGCCTTCATTTCTGGCCCTGTAGATTTTTTTGTCATCTCCACCCAAAGGCCTCCATTACAAGAGCAAACCACAAACCAGGAGGGAGGGAGAGAGAGAGAGACCAGTATAAGTCAAGCCAAAGAAAAGGGAATACATTCTTGCCCGCACCTACAGTAGTTCTGATGCAGGAACGATGTCCAGATGTTATTTAATGCCTTATATTTGGTGAAATCAAGACTGCTGAAATCTCGTCTTAGGCACTTTTCTTACAATGGTACATGCCGGACAGCAGGCAAGAAGATTCCTAATGCAATCATACGCCAAATTAAACATCAAGTAGTCCTTAATTTTCTGTCCAATCTGAAAAAAATAAATAAAAATTTTATAGTCCCAACTCTATTCCGTTCATCATTCGGTTCCATTCAAAAACCATTTGAGTTTACGGTTTTTGTACAGTATTCAGACTAGACCAATCGCATTTTTATAGTTAGCCCATACACTAAAACAAATTATTCTGTTGTGAAGTTAAGAGCAAAATGATTAAATACTTTCTACACTGAATGTTAAAGCGAATGTGACATCATGTATCAGTCTTAAAGTCGTATTTGTCATATTATCATATTCATTTGCTATATTGAGTACATTTCTTAGGCAAATTAAATAAGTAAATGTAACTTTTTTTACTTCACTTTTCAAAGCTGGTGTTCCCAGCATGCACCAGGCTTGAATAATTTTTAGCATGCATGGTTTCACTGTTTGCAAGCATATTTACACTGTTTTTATTGTTGGTTTATCATCATTTATTCATGATCTGTTGATGTTGTTTAATTGACCTGCATTATGCTTCCCTGTGGAAGGCTTCCGTATGTCATACATGATTAAACGTGTTTACAAGGAAAGTTCAAAATGTTTATTTCTGTATCATTTACATCAGATTTGTGAGTAAAAGTTACTGTATTAACTGTGATGTGTACATTAATTTACTCACTTTATTCAATACTATGCCATGAAGATTTTACATAATTATATACTATTCAGATTTTCTTAGAAATACGGTGTGCAAAAATGTGCAAAATAAATGTTAAACTTACGTAATTTTTTTAAGGGGGTGTTTTCCGATGCATCACAACCTTAATTTGAACGATCTCTATTCTTAAATCCCAAAATTTATCTTTAATTTCTTACTTTATGCGCAACCCTCTACTCCAATGAGAGGAAATCACTCGCATTTGCAACCCAATTTCATACTATGCGGCTTAAATATATATATTTGGCAATTGACTGGTACATTTTTAGGTTTCATTCAGCAGTAATTGTGAAGTTTAGCGGTGAAGTGTTCAACGAGAGATCCTTTCACTGCGTTTTGAGAGTAAAAGTTGTTTTCCGTGTAATGCGTGTCCAAAGACAAGATCCACGCAACCCTCTTATGTCTCTTTTAACACCCTTTCTGTTCTCTACAATCAGTTGCTGATCAAAAACAAGACAAAAATAAACATTTAAGTGTAATCACACATAGCAAAGATGAGATAAAGCCATTTGAATCCTCTCTTGTTAATATGCAGTCATCTACTGATGCCAGAAATGCCAGTTTTCTTAAAGAGACAGTAACAGTTTTAGCATGAGTTCAAAAAATCAATGTACATACTTGTAGATAGAATAATCATGTTACAAAAAAATACAACTTAGGAAATATAATATGTTATTTATTGATTGAATACATGAATTTGTTCATTTTAAAAAAAAAGCCAAAATGTGACCAAAATGATAAAAAAAAAAAAAAAAAAAAACGAACCAGATATCATTAGTAAAATGAATAGTATCATAATGTACATAGTTAGCAGGTCCCTTGTATAATTATCAGCTTTGGTTGGAAAATAACTTCTTTCCTATGTAAGGAAAAGGGACATTATAACTGAATGATGCCGATACTGTATGAATTGAATTGAGAGCTTGTGAATCAGAATTGAATCGGGAAATTTGTAAATGATAAATAAATGGTCTGCACTTATATAGGGCTTTTTTTTAACCTTAACGATATTCAAAGCGCTTTACACTGTGACTCATTCACCCATTCACACACACACTCATACACCAATGATGGCAGAGCTGCCATGCACGGCGCTAACCTGCCATTGGGAGCAATTTGGGGTTCAGTGTCTTGCCCAAGGACACTTCGGCATGTGGAGACATGTGGGCCAGGAATCGAACCGCCAACCCTGCGATTAGTGGCCGACCCACTCTACCACCTGAGCGAAAGCCGCCCGATCAATATAAATTGTATCAATATCCAGCCCTACCATTTTTAGTGTAAAAATTATTTTCAATTCAAACAGGATTGATGAATTGTTATTATGTTCTGTCACACCACTAATGTACTGTACATCAAAGCAGTAGCAAACCATCTTCTTAAATTAACATAATGAAGGAGAATGTGATATTATTTGAGTTTCAGCAGAGTCAAATACTTCAGAAGTTGGCCAGATTTGGATTTTCATGCTTGTGAAGATTCATCGAACATACTATATCAACCCCATCGCATAAAACAGACGCAACATAAAATTATATATTTTGAATGCTCATGAAAGGAGGCCATAACCTTGATCAAGTCAAGTCAAGTGGTTTTTATTGTTGTTCAACCATATACAGTTAGTACAGTACACATTGAAATGAGACAACGTTCCTCCAGGACCATGTTGCTACATAAAAACAACATAGGACAAACACAGAACCACATGAGACTACACAGACTAAATAACATACCTATATAAAGTGCACGTGCAAACGTGTGCAAAAAAGTACCGGACAGTACAATAAATTACTAAAAGGAACATGACAATAGACACAGTGAGAGACCAGTGCACAAACATGTGCAAAAGTTGGATGGTGTACAGGTGAGTCGTCTGTTGAATGGTTGGGACGATACGCAAACTGCAGTGGGTCTAGTGAGGGGGGCAGCTGGGTCTTAATGTGCCTCATGACGAGCCTCTCGAAGCACTTCATGATGATGGGTGTGAGTGCGACGGGACGGTAGTCATTGAGGCAGGACACTGAAGACTTCTTTGGCATGGGGATGATGGTGGTGGCCTTGAAGCACGTTGGAACGACGGCGCTGCTCAGAGAGATGTTGAAGATGTTGGTAAGAACATCTGCTAGCTGGTCTGCACATCCTCTCAGCACTCTGCCAGGAATATTGTCTGGTCCTGCAGTCTTCCGTGGGTTGACTCTATGTAGAGTTTTCCTCACATCAGAGGTGGTAAGACAGAGCACCTGGTCGTTGGGAGGAAGGGTTGTCTTCCTCGACCACAACGTCGTTCTGCACCTCAAACCGAGCGTAGAAGTAATTCAGCGCATCTGGAAGGGAGGCATCTTTGTCACAGGCAACTGATGTTGTCCTGTAGTTAGTGATGGCCTGGATGCCCTGCCACATGCGCAGCATGTTGCCGCTGTCCTGGAAGTGACTGTGGATTCTCTGGGCCTGTGCGATAAGAGAGCAACCCATAGTGTGCATAGTGTGCACTGGTTATATGTTACACTATATACCCTAACCCGACAATGTTGAGGGAGACTGAAAACATCTGAATTAGTAAGACATTTTGACATTTACACTTATTCATTTAACAGACACTTTTATCCAAAGGCGCAGCTTGTGTACCACAAGGCGCCGCTCATTTGCAGACCGCAACCTTCTGGTCCGAACTTAGCTCTGGAGGAATGATTGTAGATAGATTGGCACTTACCCAGTGACTGCTCTGTATGCCAGAATCAGAGCCTTTTACTTGATACATGCATCAACCGCCAGCCAGTGAAGAGAGACGAGGAGTGGTGTAACATGCGCTCTCTTGGGCTTATTGAAGACCAGACGTGCTGCTGCATTCTGGATCATTTGCAGAGGCCTAATTGTGCATGCAGGAAGGCCGGCCACAAGAGCATTACAGTAGTCCAGATTAGATATGACAAGAGACTGAGTTGTGTGACCTGTTCAGATGGGAAGTGTCCTATCTTCCTAATGTTGTAGAGTGCAAAGCTACATGACCAGGCAGTTTTTGTGATGTGGATGGCATTATAGTTGATGAACCCAGCTAAACGGTGATGTTGTGCTAAACAACAGGGTTTTCTGGAAAGACGAGGAGCTAGGTCTTCGCTGGGTTAAGTTGCAGTTGGAGTTCCTTCATCCTGGCCAAGACGAGATCCGTGTAGTCACAGAGGTGTCGTCAGACTGGAAAGACAAGTAGAGCTGCATGTCATCGGTGTAGCAGTGGTAGGAAAACGCGTGCGCCTAAATGATGGGTCCCAGTGATGTTGTGTAAATGGAGAAGAGATGTGGCCCAAGCACTGAGCCCTGAGGTACCCCAGTAAGTAGCTGATGTGACTTGGACACCTCACCTCTTCTAGCTACCTTTAAAGACCTACCTGAAAGATTGGACTTGAACCAGTCAGGCACAGTTCCTGTGATACACGTGCAATGCAAACACTGCAATCAATGTGTTCACCCCATGAACAGTAGTTACAGTGTCAGACTGAATTTGATTTTCAGTGGCATTTCTTACGTTTATGAGGGTATTTTTGTTCTAAGCAAATAAAACTTTATTCAGATATTTCAGTTTAATCAATTCATTTCTCAATCTGAATTCTCCTACCCATACAATTTACATTAAATAAAAATGTTTGTGATAATGTTTATAACTAGGCTTAGTATAGAAAATTGTTATTTGAGATGTTAATAAAAAAAAAATGTTGCCCCCATATTTTGAATATCAGGAAACTTTTTGTCACTTTTGGGGGGATTTTACTTTGAGCCTCCCTTAATTTCTGACCCTGGTATACATACTAGGGTAAGATAATTGCCCTCAAGCTTAGACTATCTCTTTATAGGACTTGCTTATGCAGTTTATGCATTTTGTTGGGTAATGATAAGACAATATCGTAAAAGTGGTAAAACACAAATCAGATTTTTCCTCTTATTTTTTTCTCTAATTGGGCCATGATTTGTTGGTGGTGTTGAACTAAAAAACTAAAGTTCCACGAATCTGAATAGTGTTTTCCGAGTGTATGGCTGTGTGTTGTCACAGCTGCAGGCTCCACCCTCTACACATGACCATGTGGGTGAAGACTTCACATGGAACAAATCAATCATCTCCTGTTTAAATAGAAATGTGTCATTAATGCCAATCAAGCCCTCTGAATTTGCAATAATATTTTTTAGCAGATGTGAGCTTTAAATTGTCTACTGTCTTCAAGATGCATTATGTCATTATGTGTGTTTGTGTCATGTGTGAGTATGTACACACTGGATGCACACTTTTTTAAACTTGGATAAAGTCCAGATACTTCTAGCAGACATTCTTCAATGATCTGTATGAATGAAGACCTTCAGAGACAGGCTTGAACATAAACTGGAATAAATATGTAGCCTAATGTACAAGTTTGTGAGCATATGTTTACTGTTACTCTATATACAGTTATTTTATGTACTGTAATAACTTATGCCAATAAGTATTTGACATCATTGCTGTAAAACCCGTGTTGTAACGATTATTTACGAGCCTTATTACACATTTGGCAGCAGTTTCCCAGTTAAATATCCAGCAGGGGGCACCAAAAGTGAGTGAAATGTTGTCGTTATCAAACAAGGTTTTTAAACGTGAATTGTAATGAGTAAAATATACCTCACTCACATACCTAAAACTTTAACTTCAACCTAACCAATAGTGTCCAATAAATGAAAGGTGAGCAAAACAGACATTCTTACCCATAACCATCACATAAACCTAACTGGTAGTGTTTTAAAATGCAAATGGGACATGAAATATGAAAAGAAACCACTTTGAATTGCTACTTTGGCACTTTCGTCTCATGCTTCCTTGGCTGCAGGGACGGATTACCCACCGGGCCAATGGGGCCATTGCCCTGGGCCCTTGACTACCAGGGGGCCCTTGACTGCCCAGTAGGTTGCGTGATCTAGTTTGGTGATCGAAAACCCTTTTGGACATCAACAACGAACACCCTCCCACCCCCCACTCAACAACGCTTAATTGGCCCCAGGGCCTTTGCCAATCATAATCCGTCCCTGCTTGGCTGGGCTCGAGCCTCGGTCTCCGAGTCCAACGCTCTATCAGGTGAACTACCGCACAAGCTAAATCACATTGTAAATGTAGGTGGGTCTGCAATACAATTATTAAAATGAATCGTTTTTCAAATGAAGCGTTATAGCAAATGCGTTTCAAAATCATAACATAGCAGTCTGTGCATAATAGAGCGAAAAACAAGTATTTATAAAGTCATAATAAGCCATTGCAATCGTGATTTGTGCACAGTTGTTGTAGTGCCTCTAGTGTTCATTTCACCAGGAAACTGCGAGAACCACATTATAGCGACCGGAGAGAATGCCCCACCGGTCTATTCTTGTGGTATCATGTATTTCTGATAAACCCATCAGACGGTAGGCGGTTCTCGGCCAGAATAAGCTGCAATCTGGACCAGACTTTATTTTGATTGTCAAAATTAACTGGTTTTATTCAAGTCAAATATAACATCTGCCATTACTGAAGTGTCAGATCAGAAGTACCAACTGCTCATGTTCACTTTCTACAGTGAGGGAAGATGGGCCTCAGTAACAGTATATTTGTCAACCCTTCACTTGTAGTGAGCCTGAAGCACTCCAGCAGTAGAAGAATTTGTCTCCTCGGCTCATCTTTGCACTCTCAGCCTGAGGCAGGACTTGAATGACTCATGTAGGATCTAAAGTCTTTCATGAATAGGTTTCTTCACCAGGCAAAGTTCAAAGATGCTCGACAAAGACCTGGTGCTTGAATGTCTCTGCGATCTGTCGGTGAGTTTATCATGCCCTTTTCTTTCTCTCAGGTGTGCCCTATGTTGCACTAACTATCAGAGATGATTGAAGAGAATGAGGACCATTTGAAACTGTATTGTGCTTTGAAAACACAAGGGTAGTGGTTGATTACACATCATTTGTTAAGCATGTAAAGTTGAGATGTGCTTGACGAAGGACGTGTAATTCAATAGTTTGCTATCTGATTGGGAATGCACTTTCCAATTACACCAGGCCATATAGCTACAGTCTGTAACTCCAGTGCTACATGGGTCTTTGACAAATAAGGCTGTCCGACGTGATAAAAATGAGAAATCTTTTCAAAATCTAGTTTAAAACACGTGTATTAAGTTCATAGAAACTCCATGTAGAAGATCCATGTTGGATTAATACACTTTTGAAAAATATTTCAACGTCAATCCACGTATCTTATCACGTGGCTCGTTGAGCACGTTACCACGGAGACCTAGTGGGTGTGGATGCTTCACACTACTCTCCGCGGCATCCATGCACAATTCACCACATGCTCAACCAAGAGCAAGAACCACATTATAGTGACCACAAGGAGGTTACCCCATGTGACTCTACCCTCCCTAGCAACTGGGACAATTTGGTTGCTTTGGAGGCCTGGCTGGAGTCACTCAGTACGCCCCGGATTCGAACTCGCGACTCCAGGGGTGATAGTCAGAGTCAATACTCGCTGAGGTTACTTCCCCCCAATGAATAATTATAAGATCCCAAAGTACTCAGGCCAACATTTCTAACATTTGCCTGTTTTGTGTGAATTGCTTTTACATTTACATTTACATTTCTGCATTTGGCAGACGCTTTTATCGAAAGCGACTTACAGAGCCCTTCTTACAGGGACAATCCCGGAGCAACCTGGAGTTAAGTGTCTTGCTCAAGGACACAATGGTGGTGGCTGTGGGGCTTGAACCAACAACCTTCTGATTACCAGTTTACCAGTACTGTGGTTTAGACCTCTACACCACCACCACTCATGCCCTTTATAAAACTCTTTTATACTACATTTTTGAATAACTTAATATATCAAGACAAAATCCAGTGAAATTTTTATGTCTAATAAATCTAATCTTATAAGGAGATTCTAAGGGGACTTTGCTGTGTGACGCTCTCATGCCCTTTATAAAACTCTTATACATAAAATATGAAACTAGTCATTCGCTGACAAAGAAAGAGTGGACTTGAAACTGACAGCGCGTAAGACTGCAGTGGCAGAAAAATCACCTTTTTTCAGGAATCTTATTTAGTCGCTGTCCACCATCAAATCCAAACACTGTTGCATGAAAACCTGCTCAGCCATACGCTGCAAAAGCCCCTAGAATAATACCTCATCTCAATCCTGCCCCAGGGCACCTTTTAATTGGCTGTTGCATGTCGACAGAGTCCCAGATGCTTTCTTAATAGACAGCAGAAAATAGAAGGCTTGCAAGGTAAGGAGAATGGGGAAAATGAATGTTGTGGGAAAAGCTTGCCTCATTATTTTGGGCTTCCTGTCTAATGCACACACACACACACACACACACCTACTCAGTCCTAGTTTTACTCGATGAGTATCCAAGGAGACTGACCTGAAATCTGTACAGCTGAAAATTGCTTTGGAATACGCTTTTTAATGAAAAAAGCCAAGAAAGTTAATTCCCCAAGAGATGGGTTAAGAACCAACAGTAAAGAAACTGGAGAATGCAGTGCACAGAGCCATAGTGAGTTTTGTGTTTCTATGAAATGTTGTGGACACAACATTGGCATGATCACACGGGAAATCGAAATGTTGTTGCCGAATGTTCCTGTACCCTGTAATCATCCCTTTTCTGTCAAGTTACTGACAATTAGTAACATTTCCCATCAGTCCTTTTTTGCATCAGTTCAAATTAGGCTTATTGGTCTTAGAAGTGGAAGAAATTTTCAATTGTTTTTCTTTTGTTTTTTTATCCCCTTTTCTCCCAATTTGGAATGCCCAATTCCCACTACTTTGTAGGTCCACATGGTGGTGCGGTTACCTCAATCCGTGTGGCGGAGGACGAGTCTCAGTTGCCTCCGCTTCTGAGACCGTCAATCCGCGCATCTTTTCACTTGACTCGTTGTGCATGACACCGCGGAGACTCACAGCATGTGGAGGCTCATGCTACTCTCCACAATCCACACACAACTCACCACACGCCCCATTGAGAGAACCACTAATCACCACCACGAGGAGGTTACCCCATGTGACTCTACCCTGCCTAGCAACCGGGGCAATTTGATTGCTTAGGAGACCTGGCTGGAGTCACTCATCACACCCTCAGTGGATTTGAACTCACGACTGCAGGGATGGTAGTCAGCGTCTCGCTGAGCTACCCAGGCCCCCGAAATTTTCAGTCGTTACCATTAATGAAACAATAGCAATAATAAACTAGGCGGTGAACAGTTTGAAACTCAAAAAAACAAGACGCATATTTTACGTGAAAACTTTTTAACAGCCGCTGAAGTGTGTGTGTGTGCGTAATAAACATAAGAAATATGAGAATTGGTATTTTAAGTATAAGTACATTTCAGTGTATTTTGAATACATTCAGGCTGTGTTAAATATGACTTTGTGAATCGTTGAATTGTCTATGAATGTATTACTGCTAATAATAACTTACGACTTTAAATAAAAGTTTATTCCAACTTCAAGTTGCAGATCGTGGGATATTTCAGACCTTGTTTATTTGAAAGTCAAATCGTAACTCGCGGTGTGAATCCAGTCAATAATATTTCTCTACACTGGGGACGGTGAGATTTCAGGTGAATGTACCTGCAAGCTCTTACGCAGAGAACTGACGTCATAATCGGAGAGGATAATACAGGGAGTCCCGTAGATCAAAACTGATGAATCGACGATTGATTAGCTTCATCGGTCAAATTATTAACAACAAAAATTAATTATCATCCCTAGTTCAAATGTGTTTACCTTTTCATGTGGCATGACTGGAGCTCACATGTGCCCATATGTTCAATAGAAGTTCCAGCTTCAGCCACCGGGGGCAGTGCTTTAAATTTCGGTAAGCGCAGACCGATTTCAACAGAAATGCACATGGTACTCGAGAGGTACTTCCAATAATTGCCCCCCAAAAAGTTTCTTTCCTCTAAACTATAAACCTCTGGACTGTTAAACTGTGTGTAAGTAAAACAGATCTCTCCCTAAGTCATTTTGTCCTTGTCATGAGAGAGGACAAATGCATGCTGACTTCATTAAATATTTTTAGACTGAACTCACAGGTGCTGGAGCATCAGAGGCAGATGTACATGAATACAGTGTCAAAACCTCCTGCTGTGAGGAGGAAGATTCATGCCGGAAATGACAACGAGGGCAAAGCAAACAAAAAGTAAAAGAGAAAAGAAAGAGACGAAAAAAGTTTCTTTTGATACAGTGGCCCCAAAAAGTTCAGATATTTGGAGCCAAAGCATGCGATGAGAGTGCTGTCCTCAGAACAACACTTTCAGCTTTATTAGCAGTTGTTAGTTTGAAGTGGAATAACTTTATTTTACTACAGTTGCTTGAAAACTTTGAGAACACAGAGATGACAACACCTGTTGCTGCTCTCCTGCTTCATCTCTGATTACAATGATAACTTTGTATGGTGGGGTTTTGAAAGAAGGGGTGTGGCCAATTGACAGTAGTCCTTAGCTTTAGGAATAACAGATGATATAGAATGGAACGTATTCTACTTAAGTAGTTTAACCAGTACATCATAGATTAGGGTACTGTGTCTATTGCAAAGCATTTTGGATTGACGTTTTTAAACTTTGTAAATAGAAAAATGTCCCCGAACTTTTCAAATCAAAACATTTACATTTATGCATTTGGCAGACGCTTTTATCCAAAGCAACTTACAGTGCACTTATTACAGGGACAATCCCCCCGGAGCAACCTGGAGTTAAATGCCTTGCTCAAGGACACAACAGTGGCATCTTGGTGGTGCTGGGGCTTGAACCCCCAACCTTCTGGTCAGTAACCCTGAGCCTCAACCACTGAGCCACCACTGCCCCCAAAAGCAGTTTTTACATAGAGAAACTTTGAAGTAAGACTCTTTTTATATTTATTTAACAATTAAAACGTTATTTTTTTTATATTCAAAATTGTGCAAATATTCAAATGACTCCAGTGTTTTAATCAATGTCTTCAGAAGCGATATAATAGGTGTTGGTGAGAAACAGATCAATATTTAAGGATTTTTTTTTACTCTAAATCTCCACTTTAACTTTTACTTTCAGATATGATATGAGAAAGTGAAAGTGGAGATTTAGAGTGAACAAAGGACTTACATTTTGATCTGTTTTTCACCCACATTTAAGTAAATCAAGACACTAAAAGGGTTTAAATCTATTTTTATCTATTCTTTAAAACAAGATGACTGGCACTGGAGGCATTAATAATAATAATGATGATGATGAAGATAGCATGTGATCTACCTATTACAGTCAGAAGTTAATGAATGGTCAGTGCCAATTAGTCTACATGCTAACATGCTAATACATGGCAGAATTATAGCGCTTCTGAAGACATTAATTAAACCACTGGAGTCTTATGTATGACTTTTCTGCTACCTTTATGTGCTTTTTGGAGCTTGAAAATTCATGTCACCATTCACTTGCATTGTATGGACCTACAGAGCTGAGATATTCTCTGAAAATCTTCATTTCCACTCTGCTAAAGAAAGGAAGCCATCCACATCTGAGATATCATGAGGGTGAGTAAATGATGAGATCATTTTAAGTTTTGGGTGAACTGTCCCTTTAAGAACCCTTCAAAAGCAATCTGATCCTGGTAAAAAACATCTACTCTATACTACTGATTTAAACGCTGCTTGGAAATTAAGTTTAGTCAGGGGAAAACATGCTTTATACTGCAGCACACCACATAGTGCAGTTCTGGCATCTACCAGCAGAGGCTAACACGGTGACGTCAACCAGCCACTTCCAACACACCGTCAGAGGTTCCAGAACGACTAACATCCCTTACAGCATCTTTAATTAGACTTGTGGCAAACAACCAAAATGTTGACCACAAGCTGACCGCATTGACTCGTCACTGTATCAACACTATGATAATCAGCTAAAGTTTTGCTCTGAGAAAGTTGAACACAATCTGTTGTGTGATGCAGGCAAGACTTTCTGAATGAATCACTTATTCAGAGACCATCTGTTAAATGCTTTTATCAAGAGCACATCACTGCTGTGCAAAGATGTGACTCATTTCAACGCCAAGGGTTTTTTACTTTTGTGACAAAAGGTGCAGCGCATCAAAGAGTTTACTGACATAGCTGATGGAAATGAAAATTATCCCTAAAATTTTACAAGCGTTCACATAATAATCCGTTTAACTCAAACGCATAAACTCTATGTGGCGTAGGCGTAGTGGGCTAAAGCACTGAGCTGGTAAGCAGAAGGTTGCTGGTTCGATCCCCACAGCCGTCACCATTGTGTCCTTGAGTAAGGCACTTAACTCCAGGTTGCTCCGGGGGGATTGTCCTTGTAATAAGTGCACTGTAAGTCGCTTTGGATAAAAGCGTCTGCCAAATGCATAAATGAGAATTTAAATGAATGAAAATTGGCATTAATATAAAAATAAAGCGTTGCATGATTGAGTTTACCCCAATCGTTAGCCAGTGTTAATTATAACGAAAAGATACGTGACGCATTACTCGCGCTGTTATGGATTGGTCTTAATGGCATACCTGCACAGATCCGATGCTGCAAACACACCTGCGTCATGACACTTCCACGAGAGCAACACAAATATCTCGTATCATGCACCGGTCATCGACAAGTGCAAGGAGAACAAATGAATGGCCACTCTTTGCGATTCATTTAATCGTTAAAGTTCCTTTTCCACATCATTCAAAATAATAAACACATTCACAGAATTAGCCCAGAATACAAAAAACTAAATGTTTAAAAAAATTATAAATGCACAATACAAGGAGAAAAGCGTTAATGTGCTTTTTTTGGAACACTAACATACAGTGGCGGTTCTGGCTAAATCGGTGCCCTGGGCGAGATCCGATGTGGCGCCCCCCTTAGATTAATAATAGGCTATTGTTAGACCTATATATGCCTTTTCTTGCTGAATGACGTTCTCCGAATGTTCTGGACTTTTCTCAAGACTATAAACTATCTGAACTATTTTTCCAATGCGGAGTTCACTTTCAGAAAATGAGCTTTTGAACATTTTAAGACTTTTCAATATTTTAAATCGAACCATCTTTACCTCGGATCGCATTTGCTGAGCTTCTTCAAAAATGTCAACTGCATTATGATGCTAAAATAAATTTTAGATGATAATCAAGTTTAGTTGGTCCTTAAAAGTTGCTGGAGAAATATGCGGGACATGCTGGGATGGCGATGCTTTAGATTAGATGATTGTTTGAAATAGCCTCTTGAATATCAGGAATGTATCATATATGTGAACCCTGATATTACACTGCATACATTTTTCTTTAATAGCTGTTCATACAGCATATACACATCGATGGATGGTCCTTTTCAAGGCTGGACTGGTAATCTGGCATTTTCCTGGTGGGCCAACGTACTTTGGGGCAAATCAGGGGTGGACTGGCCATCGGGGGTACCGAGCGGGCCGGTGGGTCGGCCGCAAAATGGGCCAAATGGGCTGCGATAAGCTAAAATGGCACTGCGATATGCAGAAAAGGACAGCGAACACCCCCCTTTCTCTTCCCAGTCCAGCCTGGTCCTTATACTAAGACCAAAATTGTCCACAACTACTTTGTGCAGGTTGGCAGATTGAACCGGGACGTGACAATCCACAAAACCGGTGGCTTGCATGACGTCATGATGCACACCATTTTTATCGATAAAAATCCATTTGAATGGAAACAAGCAGAAGACGGCAAATATTGCAAACATTCTTCTATGCATTTTCACTTTGTTGAAAACAAAACAGCGTGAAAAGTGGAAAAAAAGGGAAACTAGGTTACTTTTGCATTTATGTTACATAAAATATCAAAATAAAGCCTGAAACTATTTGCGTCGCTAATTAGCGCCCCCTAGAGGATAGGGGTTAGAAATATTAATATGAACATAAAATCTTTCACACAGCAATTAAATAGACAAATCATAAATCAAATGAAAAAAAAATTATTCTTGTTGCACTTTAATCTGTTCTGATGCTAGTGAAACTTTGTAATATGTCACTTTTCGTTCCACTGTCTCCTTAAGATGATTCACTTATCATTTATTCCTCTTTTGTAAGTCGCTTTGGACAAAAGCGTCTGCCAAATGCAGTACTGCATAGTGAGGATGTCTTCAGAAATAATGACATAAATAGTTTTCATTTATCACTTAATGTCATACAAAGTCCAGTAAACATAAAAAAGTGAAATCAATATTTGCAGTGACCACCTTTGCATTTAAAACTGCCCCAATTCTCCTAAATACATCTGGACACAGTTGTTCTTGGTTGTTGGCAGATCGGATGTTTCAAGATTCTTGGAGAATTCAGCACAGTTCTTCTGTCTCAGTTGCTTCTGTCTCTTTATGTAATCTCAGACTGACACGATGTTCATCATTTTTTCCTATCGACATACTAAAGTAGCAGATATAAATAACCATCTTAAGACAAATGCTTTTGTGAAATCAACAAAAGCTTTTGCACAGTACTGTATGTATGTACATGGGGTTTATTTCTAAAACAAAAATTAGAAAAATTTTAGTCCATAGTATGTGCGAATGGTGAGCTTTTAAATTTTAGAGTTAAAAACTTGCAGGTGGAA
The DNA here is from genome assembly GCF_025860055.1 of Xyrauchen texanus. NCBI lineage: Eukaryota > Metazoa > Chordata > Actinopteri > Cypriniformes > Catostomidae > Xyrauchen > Xyrauchen texanus. Next base: position 61,143,909 of record NC_068276.1, read on the forward strand.
GCCCAAAAATGCCTTTTTTTTTTACTATAAATGCTCCTCCCTGCCCAGTAGGTGGCGATATGCACAAAGAATGCGAAGAATGCGGAGAGAAGAGTGTTTAGGAGGGCTGTTTGACAGGGGTGATTTATAGTAAAAAGGACAGCAATATTGATCTGTTTCTAACCCACACTTATCATATCGCGTCAGAAGACATGGGTTAAACCACTGGTGTTTTATGGATTACTTTTATGCTGACTTTGTGCTTTTTTTGAGCTTCAAAGTTTGGGTCACCATTCACTTGCATTATATAAACCCACAGAACTGAAATATTTTTCAAAAAATCTTAATTTGTGTTCAGCAGATGAAAGGAAGTCATCTGGGATGGCATGAGGGTGAATAAATGATGATAGAATGTTTTATTTTGGGGTGAACTGTCCCTTTAAAGAGTGTGCGAACTGATAAATGTGCTGTTTGCTGACCTCTACTGGTTATGATTTGATAGTGCCCTCTACTTCCAGTGTACAACACCAATGCTTTCATATACATAAATGCTCAGAAATGCATTTGAACTGCAATGCAAGTGTACAGCGAAACATGTTTTACTTATGTGATGTGTATTACTTTTTCTTAGGGAGAAAAAAAGAGATTTTGAAAAAGTATTTGTGTGATTATGTAAAAGTCGAGTATCTAAACAAAAAAAAAAATACAAATAGCAAATATGAAGATTTTACCCTGTCTGCTACAGTAGTTGCAGAAAGATCCCATTTAGGTTTTAATGGTGGCGTCCATTCTGTCCTGTTCTTTTATGCCTGCAGAGGGCGCCCTGTGGTTATATATTACAACTTAACTTCTGTCAATTTGTTTTCTTTTTTTTTCTTGAGTAGGCTCTGTGTAGTATTCAAGTTGGCTATTGACTTCAAAGGCATTTCTAAATGACTTCACCTGACACAGCACAAGTTGCCTCTAATAAAAGCTTTGTTTCAATGGATTGTAGGCAGAGCCGTTGCTAGGTTAGGTTTTTTTTTAATTATTATTATTATTTTTATTTATTTATTAATGCATATGAGCATTTCATTTGGGGGTATTGAAGGATTCAGAGAAAATAATTTTGATTCTAGCTCATAGTGTTATTAGCAAAACCGAGTGACCTAGCTTGCTTTAAAATTACTTTGATTCAATATTTTCAGTAAAAGTATACGAAATTAAATATTGTTGTTCATCCAATGTTATACTGGAGCATGTAAATCAAAATCACGAAATATTTAATCTTATGTTCATATAGTGAAAAACAGCCAGGAAATATTGCCTTTATTATTTTTTAAAAGATAAACATTTAAAATATGAAACATTTCTTGGTTCCTCTGCCATTGCTTGCCATTCCAATGCAAAATACATAAATATCATGAGATATATTTAAATATTAGGACTGCACCATTATATTGGCCACCGATATTAATTGGCCAAATTAAAAGCACTGACATGTTGTTATAAGCATGAAAACGGCGATATGAAAAACTGATGGCTAATTTATAATTAATTATCATCACACTTTGAGTTCAAATGTACAATCCAGAAATAATGATTGTGCAGAATAATGCCACAGAATGTAGAAGGGTCGGCACTCCTAAGAACATGTAATATTTGACTTTTATTCTTTCTCATTCTGACATTAATGAGGAAAAACCACCATAAACGGACGTGACTGTTGTGAAAGCGGCACTTACCTATACATGATGAGTTAAAAACATCCAAAACACTTTGAAACCTGCAGATTTTGACTTTTGAGACATTAATATGTATCCAATTAGGCTGCATGATTAATTGAGTTAAGATTGAAATCACAATATGGTCTTGCGTGATTACTGAACCTTGAAAGGCTTTAACAATAGACCGCATTCAGCGCTTCTGTCAGCGCTGCGTGAGCAAGCGGCGCCCTCTAGCGGTTGCATTATCCTTGATCTATTGTACCACGAAAGAACATAAAAGGCAGTTTTGTTCCTTCGGTAACTTTATTTTTCTATGATGTGGTTGACATTTTCGTGGAATTGTCCAACATATGCATAATATATATTTGTGATGTTCTATTAAATACAGTACAAACGTGTCAAATGTGCGTTCTTTTGTTGTGAAATGCAAAAACAAATGGAAAGTTGTTTTGGAAGTATAATCATCATGCTTTGATATCAAGTCATTTTCCAAATCTCTTAATTATCTCTTTCATTGTGGCTCAAAATTTTGGCCTGTCATGTGTTGAACAGATCCAATCCATGTTCAATGGAAAATATTATCAGCATCATTTATATTAATCCCTATTAAATATCATCAGGGGATCGTCACGTGACCCAGAGTGAGATGGCTGCCTGAGTTCTTTGCTCCGCTCAAATTTTCAAATAATTAATATTTTTTTCCTCCAAATTCTCATTTTTTCTCATCGAACAGATTTATAACCATGTCAGACACAACTTCTGACAAAGGTTTTCCTATTTTTGGCACGATGCGCTCGCAGAAGGCTAAAGAAAAAGATAAGAAGTCGTCTACTCACAACGCGTCTTCGGCTGAATCTGAGGTTAACTGATTTTTTCAGAAATAAAGGCCAACGGATCGAGGCTCGATGGAATTACTTGTCATCTGGATGGGATAGCCAGTTCACTGTCTTGCCTTCAGAATTCATTCGCCGCACTCACCGAGAGAGTAACGGGCGCTGAAACTCGCCTGGAAGAATCTGAACGGAGGATTTCGGCTGTCGAAGATTCGGCAGCAACTACTGAAGGGCAGCTGGCAAGTTTGAAGTTGATGGTGGATCAAATGCAGACAAAGATAGACGATCTTGAAAACAGAGGTCGCCGCAAGAATCTGAAATAGTGGGTCTGCCAGAGAAAGCTGAGGGCTCCGGACCGCTCTCGGCGTATTTGCGTGACATGATTCCGAAATGGTTAGATTTGTCTGCTGACTTTCCTGCACTGGACATCGAGAGGGCCCACAGATCTCCCACCTTCGCATCTAACAACCCGAATTCAGCTCCGAGAAGTATTTTAGTTCGGTTTCTACGGTTCACTGATAAGGATGTAATTCTGAGGGTGGCACTTAAGAAGACGGTTAGGTTGCACAATGGCTCAGAGCTTCGATTCTACTCAGATTTGCCAGCGGGCCTGCTGCAGAAACGCCATGAGTTCGCGACCGTGAGTAAAGCTTTGGCTGCCCGCGGTCTGTACCGTGGGTTCGCTTATCCGGCCAGGCTCAGGTGTCTGCATAACGGAAAGATTCACTTGTCCGATGACCCGAAGTCAGCCAAGGCTTTTTTGGATTCCCTGGTCCACTAATTTTGACTTCGGTTTGAAATCTAGCTACACCCTGGTTTCTGGAGGAAAAATTCTGTTGATTCCATTGGACATGTATGATAAGTTACCCTTTAAGGCAATATCCAAAATGTTATTACTACCCACGCAGGTTTACAACTTTTCATATACCTTGTATACCTGGCTGGTATGAAAGGGAAGGTATTTTATTTTATTTCAAATGTTTATTTGTTTATTTTAATAATTATTATCTCAATGGTTTCTTGTATTTCCGTTATATGTTTATAGTACATAGTTTAGTGGAGCGGGCCGTGACGGGGCTGTATAACTTGGTGGTAGTTTGTTATCAGCTGTTTCAAGGTTTCTTATGTTATTTTGTGACTTTTTGACATTATCTGTGCCTCATCGTTTGGGGATGGGGCCTTGGGGGGAGGGTTTTACAGGTTCGTTATGTGTTTTACTTGTGGTACACTTTTGTTCATATTTGGTATCTCATACTGACATCATTTATTGTATGTCGTTGCATGCTATCATTCTTTTGACTTCATCTTGTTTTTCTGTATGCAGAACGTTCTTAAATTAGTAACTTGGAATGTGAAGGGCATAGGTCATGTAATTAAGAGGAAGAAAATTCTAAGGTTCCTTAAAAAGGAACGTGCATCTATAGCGCTATTACAGGAAACTCATTATCTGATAAGGAACATATGAAGTTGAAAAGAGACTGGGTTGGTCAGATTTATTTTTCTTCATTCTCATCAAATAGTAGGGGTACTGCAATTCTTATTCATAAAAATATTCCATTCATTCTCGAACATGCAGAATATGACTCTGATGGAAGATTCGTGTTGATTTCTGGTTTTATTCTTGGAAGACATATCACTGTAGGGAATGTATACGCTCCAAATATAGATTGCCCCAATTTTATGTCATATGTGGTCTTAAAGTTTAATCAGCTTTGCAAGAACACTGGATTTTTGGGAGGTGATTTCAATTGCGTACTTGATGGAAATTTAGATAAATCCTCACCCCGGGTTTTAATTGGTTGTAAATCCTCGCATATTTTGCGTAATACTTGTATGGATCTTGGTCTGGTGGATATTTGGAGAGAGCTGCATCCAAAAGACAGGGATTATACTTTCTACTCTCACTCTCACAACTCTTGTTCTAGACTGGATTATTTTTTCATACATTCTGAGTGTATACATTGTGTGAGTTCTTGTCATGTTGGCCCTATTGGGTCATCCGATCATGGCCCCGTTTATTTAAATATTGATATTAGTATATCAGTCCAGAAATCAACCTACTGGAAATTCAACACTTCATTTTTAAGCAATACCGATTTTTGCTCTGATTTTAGACAGAAGGTAATTCAATACTGGCAGGATAATCAGAATTCGCCTGTTTCCGCCGCAATAAAATGGGACGCTGCCAAAGCCACAATGCGAGGCCACCTTATTGCTCATGCTTCTCTGATGAAGAAACTTAGAACCCAGAAAAGGGAAGAATTGGAAGCTGAAGTAAATTTGCTGGAAAAACAACATAAAAGATTCCCAAATCAAGATAATTGGATTTTGTTAAATAATGCCAGAGCCAAGCTTAATCTAGATCATACAGAACATGTTAAAAAGTTATTATTTTTTAGCAAACAGCGGTACTACGAATTTGGAAACAAGCCAAGTTGCCTTCTGGCCTTCCAGTTAAAAAAAGAGCAGAACGAAAGAACCATAAAAGCAAATAAGACGTCTGAAGGCAGAATGACCTTTGATCCCCAGGACATTAACACCATTTTCTCTGATTTTTTCAGAACTCTTTATACAACTGGGTACAGTGGCTCCAGTGAGGATTTGCTGAATTTTCTGCATGAGATTCCTCTTCCTAGTATTTCGGAAGATGCTAGGGCCTTTTTAAATTCCCCTTTTACCAAGGAAGAAATCTGGCAATCTATACAATCAATGCCAAATGGTAAAGCTCCCGGCCCAGACGGGTTTCCCTTAGGATTTTATAAGCAATTCTGGCCCGAGCTTTGTCCAATTTTAATATATAAGCAATAAATAGTCTTTTAGATTCAAATTCGATGCCTGAATCCTGGTCATTGGCGGTTATCAGCCTGCTTCTGAAAAAAGACAAAGACCCAGTGAAATGCTCCTCTTATCGCCCAATTAGCTTACTAAATGTGGATTATAAAATTGTAGCAAAATCTTTAGCTCGGCGGCTTGAAACTGTTTTACCCTGCATTGTCCACCCAGATCAAACAGGTTTCGTGAAGTCCAGATACGGCACTGATAATATTCGAAGAGTGCTGAATATTATAGATTATTTAAATGTTTCCAAGGACCCTGCCTTCATTATATCCCTTGATGCCGAAAAGGCATTTGATAGGGTGGAGTGGCCTTTTCTTTTTGCAGTATTATAGAAAGTAGAACTAGGATCTAATTTTATCAGTTTAGTTAAACTTTTATATTCTAATCCTATGGCTCAAGTTAACACTAACAAAGTGTTGTCTGACAGGTTTTCAGTTAGCAGAGGCTGTCGTCAAGGCTGCCCACTCTCCCCATTGCTATTCTCTTTGGTTATTGAACCACTGGCTGTTGCTGTGAGAATTAATGCTAACATACATGGTATTAAAATAGGTCCAGGATATAAGATTTTTCAGGATATAAGATTAATTTGGACAAATCTCAAGCTCTGTACATGCATGTTCCCTGCGAAGCTGTTTCAAATTCCCCCTTTCATTTAGCAGGTTCTGGATTTCAATATTTGGGAATCAATATCACACCTGATGTGGAAAATCTGTTTAAAGCCAATTATCCTCAGTTAATTACAAAAATTAATCAGATTAATTAAATTAATCAGATTGGTCAACGCTTCCAAATTCTTTTTTTGGCAGGATTAATGTTATAAGAATGAATATTCTTCCGAGATTGAACTTTCTGTTCCAAAACTTGCCATGCTACTTAACTACAGATTTTTTTTAAATGATTCATTCTTCGGTTTCAAGGTATATTTGGAATCATAAAAAACCCAGACTCAAACTTTCGGTTTTGATGAAACCAAGGGAATTAGGTGGGGCTTCGCTCCCCAATTTTCAGTTATATTTTTACTCTGCCAAGTTAAACACGTGTTAAATTGGTTTCTTAATAGATCCGATTCGCGCTGGACTGGGATTGAATCTTCAAGATGTTTTTCTAAATTGTTATGCTCTCTGCCATTTATTCATAATATACAAAAAAATTGAATCTCTGACTAATATTTTCACTGTGACTAATACTCTTTTGATGTGGAAGGATGTTAAGAAATATCTAGCTATTCCAAATAAGCTGTCTCTCAAGTCTCCTATCGCACTCAATCCTGATCTTCCCCAACCCATACAGAATATTGGTCTTCTGACCTGGAGGTTGAGAGGAGTGTCGGAGCTTGGTCATTTATTTGATAATGGTCATTTGAGGTCATTTCAGTCATTAAGGCAGGAATTTAACCTTCCCAGTAATGATTTTTATAAATTTCTTCAATTATGGCACTTTTTAGAGTCACACTTAAAAGAAGGCAATATACGATTTTATTTGACTGAAATGGAAAAGCAGCTTTTCTCTTCATTTACACTTAAGAAGAAGATCTCGGAGTTATATGCATTGCTGTCTAATGTTTGTCCTTCAACTTTTGACTCTTTGAGGGTAATATGGGAAAAGGACTTAGGATCTAATTTCAGTGACGAGGAGTGGTTATCTGTTTGCACATGTGTTTTCCCTAAAGGTGTTTCAATTTCGGCCCATGAACAAAATTATAAATTTATTCACAGGACATATCTAACTCCAGTTCACCTTCATAAAATGTTCCCCAATTCTTCTCAATTATGTTTCAAATGCAGGGCAGACACTGGTACGGTGATGCATGTGTTTTGGGATTGTGATAAAATTAAAGTTTACTGGAAGGAGATCCACAAAATTACTCAAAAGATTACTGGAAAGATGTTTGCACTGTCTCCAAATGTATATCTTCTGAACTGTAAAGCTGGTCTGTGCCTTGATGGTGACAAAGAAACTGTACTGAATTTTTGTTTATATTTAGCAAGAAAATGTATTTTACTTCTATGGTAAACTCCTCAGACACCCTCAGTCAATATGTGGAGTCAGGCCGCTACTCTTCTACCTCTAGAGAAACTAACATATGATCTGCATCAAAGGTCTGATGTTTTCTAGCGCACATGGTCTTCTCTGTGGAACTGTTGTGTTATTGTAAAAAAAAAAATTAAATATCATCAAATCACTGATACATTATTAGATATAATCTTTTAGGTATATCGTCCAGCCCTGATCACAACAAATCATCCATGTCCTGAATAGTGTAATCTCTTTATTACCATTAATAGTCACTCTATGTTTTCTCTTGTTTTCTTTCCACGGTTACCACATTGGAGGTATTGAACAGATTTAAGCAGCACCCACACAGATACAACACAATCCTCCACATCTCGCTCAAGAGCAGAGAGAGAGAGAGAGAGAGAGAGATGCAGGGGGACGGGGGATGCTGGAGAAAAGGAGAGAGGAGGGGAGATGTGATGCTATTGGCTGGACTGCATGATATGCAGGAAGGCACCATCCATGACAACACTGACTCTGCAAGCATTTATTTTCACATTACTGTTTCTGTTCATTTCCTATTCTAAATCCTATAGCGATGTAGTTGAACACATAATGAGGGGAGAGAGATAGAGTAATAAAAAAATGCAGGATTTGTCAAGTGGACGAGGATAATATACGTCACATTTGTTTACTGGTAAACAGTGAAGGGAAAATACTGAAACTGCATGTGCTGTTGTCATCTGAATTTCATCTGAACTAACATACGTATTTGAGTGGCTCACATGGCCAGCACAGAAATATGACAATCTGTCAGCACAAATCCATGCTGCATTGCACACGGAATGGACTCCAATGGTGATGAAAATCAGGAATGGACAGAGGACCAATGGGAGAAATGGTAGGAGATTGTTTTGTTGATCTTCAAGTTTGAAATTCAGGAGTAGAATACATTGTGCCAGAAAGAAATTGCAGCGTTAGTGTCTGTATTATGGTTAGTACCATATGCATCGTCTAATGCTATAGTGGAAGAGCATGGTGATAAACAGTGTGCCTTAAGGTCATTGAATCTGCATACACACTGCAAAGTTTTGGGAGGGACAACTGCTTTAAAATCAGGTGGAATCCCCTAAATAATAATTCCTTGTGTCCATGTGTACACTGCAGCAAAATGCAGCTATATTATGTTTAATCTTGATCTGTATGCACAGTTTGGTTATTTACAAGACTGAAATCCACATTCTAAACCCGAATTCTCTCCTAAGAAATCCAGGTAATGACAACCTCATTTTAGTTAAATCAACATACATTTATGAGTCATTTAGCAGATGCTTTTATCCAAAGCGACTTACAAATGAGATACATGACAAGCAATTTGCCATTCAAAACTCAGCAATATCTTCAGTATCGCACTGCCAAGTTCTCAGAGTGGCTGTAGTAGATGCTAGTGCAGAAGAAAGACACAGACAAGAATTATTTTGTAATTGTTAAAATTAGTAGTATTTACCAGAGACTAAAAACTAAATGTTCATCAGCAACATGATCTGGAAAAGCAATCCCAAAATGAGCCACTTAGCAATTAATCTTTTTCCCAGTGTGGTGGATTTATCGGCATTGAAATCATAACAAGCAGGTAATTAACAGTTAAGTATAATTTTAATTACAGATTTGGAACGGATGAGGATGATGATCTGAGAACCCAAGTGCAGTTTATTCATAAATCCTCAACATGAATCCTACAAACATGACATAGACAACCAATGACGAGATTAAACTAATGAATATAACACCACTAATAAACAGGAACCAATAATAAATATGATAAAAAGATAACAAGACACATGAAACTCACATGACAGGAACAAATGAGGGGAACAGGAAGTCACATGACCAGAAACAGGGACAGGAGGTTAACTAATTTCAAAATAAAGGCATGAACAAAACATGAACAAAAACACATTTAAACATGACAATTAGCTGTAGTAAATATACATAGTAAAAAGGTCTTCATTCATAGAATGTGACATACACAACGGGAAGTTAAGCAAAGAAATGTACGATGCTCTGGTACGGACAAGGCTTCAAGAACTGGCTTGTTGACCGTGGCAGGCATGGACGCCGGCTCGTGGACCGTGGCGGGAGTGGACGCCGGCTCGTGGAACGTGGCGGGAGTGGACGCCGGCTCGTGGAACGTGGCAGGCATGGACGCCGGCTCGTGGACCGTGGCAGCCGTGGACGCCGGCTCGTGGACCGTGGCAGGCGTGGACGCCAGCTCGTGGACCGTGGCAGGTGTGGACGCCGGCTCGTGGACCGTGGCAGGAGTGGACGCCGGCTCGTGGACCGTGGCAGGCCTGGACGCCGGCTCGTGGACCGTGGCAGGAGTGGACGCCGGCTCGTGGACCGTGGCAGGCGTGGACGCCGGCTCGTGGACCGTGGCAGGTGTGGACGCCGGCTCGTGGACGTGGCAGGAGTGGACGCCGGCTCGTGGACCGTGGCAGGCCTGGACGCCGGCTCGTGGACCGTGGCAGGAGTGGACGCCGGCTCGTGGACCGTGGCAGGCGTGGACGCCGGCTCGTGGACCGTGGCAGGAGTGGACGCCGGCTCGTGGACCGTGGCAGGCCTGGACGCCGGCTCGTGGACCGTGGCAGGAGTGGACGCCGGCTAGTGGACCGTGGCAGGAGTGGACGCCGGCTAGTGGACCGTGGCAGGAGTGGACGCCGGCTCGTGGACCGTGGCAGGCGTGGACGCCGGCTCGTGGACCGTGGCAGGCGTGGATGCCGGCTCGTGGACAATGGCAGGTGTGGACGCCGGCTCGTGGACCGTGGAAGGAGTGGACGCTGGCTCGTGGACTGTGGCAGAAGACTCAGATGTGGCATCCATCATGGGAGTGCCGAGTCCCTCATCATCCACTCTCACAGTGAAAGACGAACCGGTCAGCACCAGGGCATAGTCCAAGAACTGAGCCAGAGTCTATTGAATTTTGAGCATAGAAGCTCATTTAAGCCTAAACGAAAACAGTCCTTGAGAGCTAAATAACTGAAAGCCACATGCTCGCATAGTCCACAAAAATAGACTACAAAGTCTTCAATGGAACGAATCCCTTGACATAAATGCAGAAGTTTAACTGCTGGGTTCATTCTGGCGGTCGTGTATTCTGTAGCATCTTGGCAGGACAGGAACGGACGAGGATGATGATGTGAGAACAGAGTGCAGATTATTCATAAAACCATGAACCAAACAAATGTGAACATACAAAAGAAAACCACGAACCAAACAAACCAAAACAAGAACCATGAACTTGAATTATGACGAGGAATTGACAAGAATAAAAAGTACCAAAATGTAACAACAACGTTACAGGCAATACACGACAAGAGACAATGGCAAAAAGTAGGGCTTAAATACATGGACATGGGTAACCACATGACATAGACAACCAATGATGGGACTAGACTAATGAATATAACAAGACTAATAAACACGAACCAATAATAAAACAGAACTGATAATGAGATAAGTCACACAAAACCAGATTCTCACATGACAAGAACAAATGAGGAGAACAGGAAATCACTTCCTTTCTACGTCTGTTGACCGTTGGACCATTCCAAGTTCTCTCATTCATTTCAATAGAAGTGACCCATCTCTGATAACATTCCCATTCATCCTAATTGCATGCTGCCATCTTTGCCAATCTCCACAGCTGTACTGTAAATGTCATGTTCTCTCTGGAGCTGCAAGACATCCTGACAGCTCTGGTTGACACCACAGAAATGTGCAAATGGTGCATATAAGTCATCGTTGAATGATCGTATTTACGAGTTGAGCGCAAATGAATGCCAAATGTTACAAAAAATCTAGAGTTGCCACAAACTTGCAGCAAATTCACGCATTGAAATGAACTATACAGCAAACTCTTCATTGTCGCCAAAGTTTTGCTGCAGGTTCACCAAGAGCTGCAAACTTCTGGCAACCATTTCCAGAGAATCACAATCTCATTTGCATGTGAAAGTATCGAGCGGCGAATTTGCGGCAAGTTTGCAGCACATTTACGGCAATTCAAGGTAAAAAAAAATCGTAATTATCAGTGGTAAACTCTGGATTTTCTATGAGCCAGACTTTCGGAGTTGGGAGCGTGTCGATCAAGAATCATGGCGATGGCAAATTGGCAAAAACTCTAGAGTTCTGGCAAACTTGCCACAAATGCGGCACTCATTCTTTTCACATGAGATGAGCTTGCTATTCGCTGCAAATGTTTGCTAGAAGTTTGCAGCTCTTAACCGGTAGTGGTGAACCTGCAGCAAACCTTTGGCGACAAGGAAGAGTCGAAGAGAACGATGAGTGCCGAATATGTGTCAAGTTTGTGGCAACTTGATTTTTTGTTAGGGATAGTGTGTGCAACAAAACTATATTTGTCAACATCATGCATGGAGGCATGAGAACAATAAAATAGATAAAGCATTAATTACACACTTAATGATGGATTTGCGCTTCATGTTGTTGCATCGGTGCTAAAAAACCTCAGCCGATCCGAATGAAATTTTCATTAAAAGGGGTGTTGTAGACCTAAAACAATCTGTTAAATTGAAGAATAGTAAACCTTTGAATCTGACTACGTTCGCAATTGGATTCAAAAAGTGCTTTTATGAGTTCCAAGTTGATTGGAAATTACACTATTCTTGCCACAAAAACCGAATTCATGCAAACCAATGACAACACGCATTATTAAGGGTATCGCACTGTATATTTGGGCTCATATGTTCTTTCATGACATCCCATAAATCAAAAAATAATATAACATTATCGAATTTGGTTCGATGCTCGCGGTGACTTTCTTTGTTTCTTCAATATGAGACGATTGACGCTCTTCGCATACGCATGCGCTACGAACGCACATCACATCAAATGTTCAACTTCATAAGTACGAACGTCCCAGGAGGACTGGAATGCAGCAACAGTCCCAAACTCTTGACTAGCAACGACGGGAATCGTAAAATTGTCTCTAGTATTGACTATCGTTGTAACCTGAGTTTTGAAGTATGTACTGTATAACCGTGAATATGTTTTTACTCTGTCGACAGGCTGACTCATGACATCGGTTTGGATGAATTCGAAGATGAGGATCTGTCAGAAATAACAGAAATCACTGATGAGTTTGTGCTCAGGGGGCGCAGCTGCTACATCAAAGTGAGGAAATGGTTTCTTAAAGAGATAGCTCACCAATAAATAATATTATTCCAGAACTTCCTGTAATAACCATTAGGGGTCACTGTGTCTCACCTTGTACCTCTGGTAATCGAGGAAACTGGGCCAGATTTTTAACACACCCTGTGCTGCATTCCTCTTACCTCTAAATACAGTATCTCTTGGTTTTATGCATCCACATTGCCATTATATTGAGGGAGAAACTAACATCTATCTTGAACTGTCTCATGAGGTAAATTGTGGCCCATGTCTTTGGGAAAGCCAAAGTTGTGAAGTAATTGGTATTAACCTACAACTGTTTCCTGGAAAATAATGAACAGGGAATCTGTTTGGGAGAGCCATGGTTTAATGAGACTTCAGAAGCTTCTACCTCAACCACAAAAAGGTTTATTGGGAGCATGACACTACTCATTGGGGATATGGGTAAACAAGGCTTTGATTGTTTTTATGAAGTTTTTCTAAATGCTTTCTCTGACTTTCTGTAAATGGGATTATCAGAGATAATCACCGATCTGCAGCACCGATCTGACCTATTAAACATCCGTTTCATTTTATCTGAAGAGGAAATCAAAATATTATAAGACAATTACATCCTTGTTAATCAGATCTCTGAGTATCTTGTTCATGAGGGCTTAAAAACACTCACTGATACGCCTCTATAAGAGTCAGATATGTACGGTGGCCCAGGGGTGCACACACATATTAGACAAGACAATTAGTGAAGCGAACAAAAGTTGAAAACAAAATGGAAATAAACCACAGCAAAGCGAAATTGAGCCAAAACAAAATGGAAATCAGACACAATGCAACCAAATTAATCCTCTGTGTTGTGGCCTAATTTGATTGTGTTGTAGTTCATCTCCAATATGTTGTGTCTTCTGTTGTGTTTTGGCTTATCTCCAATGTGTTGTGTCTTCTGTTGTGTTTTGGCTTATCTCCAATGTGTTGTGTCTTCTGTTGTGTTTTGGCTCATCTCCAATGTGTTGTGTCTTCTGTTGTGTTTTGGCTCATCTCCAATGTGTTGTGTCTTCTGTTGTGTTTTGACTTTTCTCCAATATGTTGTGTCTTCTGTTGTGTTTTGGCTTATCTCCAATGTGTTGTGTCTTCTGTTGTGTTTTGGCTCATCTCCAATGTGTTGTGTCTTCTGTTGTGTTTTGACTTTTCTCCAATGTGTTGTGTCTTCTGTTGTGTTTTGGCTGATCTCCAATGTGTTGTGTCTTCTGTTGTGTTTTGGCTGATCTCCAATGTGTTGTGTCTTCTGTTGTGTTTTGACTTTTCTCCAATGTGTTGTGTCTTCTGTTGTGTTTTGGCTCATCTCCAATGTGTTGTGTCTTCTGTTGTGTTTTGGCTGATCTCCAATGTGTTGTGTCTTCTGTTGTGTTTTGGCTGATCTCCAATGTGTTGTGTCTTCTGTTGTGTTTTGGCTGATCTCCAATGTGTTGTGTCTTCTGTTGTGTTTTGGCTCATCTCCAATGTGTTGTGTCTTCTGTTGTGTTTTGGCTGATCTCCAATGTGTTGTGTCTTCTGTTGTGTTTTGGCTCATCTCCAATGTGTTGTGTCTTCTGTTGTGTTTTGGCTGATCTCCAATGTGTTGTGTCTTCTGTTGTGTTTTGGCTGATCTCCAATGTGTTGTGTCTTCTGTTGTGTTTTGGCTGATCTCCAATGTGTTGTGTCTTCTGTTGTGTTTTGGCTGATCTCCAATGTGTTGTGTCTTCTGTTGTGTTTTGGATTTCTCCAATGTGTTGTGTCTTCTGTTGTGTTTTGGCTGATCTCCAATGTGTTGTGTCTTCTGTTGTGTTTTGGCTGATCTCCAATGTGTTGTGTCTTCTGTTGTGTTTTGGCTGATCTCCAATGTGTTGTGTCTTCTGTTGTGTTTTGGCTCATCTCCAATGTGTTGTGTCTTCTGTTGTGGTTTGACTTTTCTCCAATGTGTTGTGTCTTCTGTTGTGTTTTGGCTGATCTCCAATGTGTTGTGTCTTCTGTTGTGTTTTGGCTCATCTCCAATGTGTTGTGTCTTCTGCTGTGTTTTGGCTTTTCTCCAATGTGTTGTGTCTTCTGCTGTGTTTTGGCTTTTCTCCAATGTGTTGTGTCTTCTGCTGTGTTTTGGCTTTTCTCCAATGTGTTGTGTCTTCTGCTGTGTTTTGGCTTTTCTCCAATGTGTTGTGTCTTCTGCTGTGTTTTGGCTTTTCTCCAATGTGTTGTGTCTTCTGTTGTGTTTTGGCTCATCTCCAATGTGTTGTGTCTTCTGCTGTGTTTTGGCTTTTCTCCAATGTGTTGTGTCTTCTGCTGTGTTTTGGCTTTTCTCCAATGTGTTGTGTCTTCTGCTGTGTTTTGGCTCATCTCCAATGTGTTGTGTCTTCTGCTGTGTTTTGGCTTTTCTCCAATGTGTTGTGTCTTCTGTTGTGTTTTGGCTCATCTCCAATGTGTTGTGTCTTCTGTTGTGGTTTGGCTTATCTCCAATGTGTTGTGTCTTCTGTTGTGGTTTGGCTTATCTCCAATATGTTGTGTCTTCTGTTGTGTTTTGGCTGATCTCCAATGTGTTGTGTCTTCTGTTGTGTTTTGGCTCATCTCCAATGTGTTGTGTCTTCTGTTGTGGTTTGGCTTATCTCCAATATGTTGTGTCTTCTGTTGTGTTTTGGCTCATCTCCAATGTGTTGTATCTTCTGTTGTGTTTTGGCTCATCTCCAATGTGTTGTGTCTTCTGTTGTGTTTTGGCTGATCTCCAATGTGTTGTGTCTTCTGTTGTGTTGTGTCTTTTCTCCAATGTGAAAATTCTTATTCAAAGTTATGGCCAGCATCGTCCAATCACTGCCAAGCATGTTAAAATAAAATTAAACATTATACAATTCTGAATCTATGTACTGATTATCATTGCCCCATGTCTGCCAAACATGTTGAGTGGCCCAAACATCATCTGCAGCCTGAAACTGAACTTTTGATGGGATTTTAGGAGTGAATGCACTTAACTACATAGAGAGCTATAGGATGCACCCTTGTTCCCTACGTAGTGAATGACTTAACCTCCAGTGTGCTGTCTCCAGTATGCTGTCTGAAATGCACCTTATTTTCATCCTAACTCCATATAAACTCTCTGAAAGCAAAATGTTTCAGCTTTTGGATGAAGCCATTTATTCTCAATGTGAAAATGCACTGTAAATAAAGGGTTTCTAAGGAAAAACACGCCAACGTACACATTAGTGTACATTGTGTTTAGCAGCGTGACGTTTCATGATAAATCGCTCAAATGTTCAAAAAGGGCATATAGGATGAAACTAGAGACTTCAATCTTTTGACTCATACAGGTTTCAATGTAAAACCTGAATTAGGTTTCTCCACTGTGTTCAGCGCCATGTTGTTTTGTCACATGACTCAAAAGTTTAACCCTTCACTGACAGCCCAGAGTGTCCTGAACTCAGATCAATTGGTTTAAATTTAATTCAAATTATGCGTTGCGTATAGGGAAGCCAAAACACAATGTCCACGCATGTGTACGCGGGGTTAATATCTTGTTAAATAATGCATTTTCAAATGTGATTTAAGTCCCAAATACTTTTTAGGGCCAAGTGTTGATTCTAAAAGGGCCAAAATGTTTCTTGTTATTGAAAACATCGACAGTGAACAAACTTATATTTGACTTATTTAGCAAAGAGTTGCACACGACTGAAGCTGAACTCAGTCAGAGCTGCATGTGTTAGTGTGTCTCATTGTGATGCAGTGTGTAAACAGGCAACATGAATAGTCTTTGTATCACACCCCTCCCCCTGTCTCTTGTTCTCTCAGCTGAGCTGGCACTGAAAATCCCACCGCCTGATGTCATCTCTGGTTCTAATGGTTCACTCAGTGGCCCCCAGTCTGTCCTCTTGCTTTATCATTCACTCTCTTGTTTGGTTGACAACCCATCTGTCCAATCCTTGTAGGATCATGTGAAGAAGGCGCCCAGTAGTGGTCTGGAGGAGATGGAGGCGGGAGCAGTGGCTCAGATCCAGTCAGAGGAACAGCCCATACATCTCATTGACGCTGTGGACAGGACTCAGAGAGGGGCCTGTCAACACGACAGCAAAGCACCTGCTATGGATTCACCTGCTCTTCCTGTCACCATGGATACCTACCGTCCAAAAAGACCCACCACTCTCAACTTATTCCCGCAGGTACCCCGCACGCAGGTAATGAACACTGGCGGACAAGTGTGTACACTTGGGGGCAATGATATTTTTGAACCTAAAATCTTGATGTTGATTTAAAAAAAAGTTCATGGACATGCTATTAGAGGTAGACTGATATATTAGTTTTACCGATTAATCGGTGCCGATAGTTGCTTGTTGGAACTATCGCTTATCTGCAAAAATATTTACATTTCTGCATTTGGCAGACGCTTTTATCCAAAGTGACTTACAGTGCACTTATTACAGGGACAATCCCCCCGGAGCAACCTGGAGTTAAGTGCCTTGCTCAAGGACACAATGGTGGTGGCTGTGGGGATCCAACCAGCAACCTTCTGATTACCAGTTATGTGCTTTAGCCCACTACGCCACCACAACCACTCCTGCAAAATTATGTGATGATATTTCGACAAAAACAAAACCGTGTGGCCAACGCTGGTAGATATTAGCTATAACAGCTTGGTTCTACAGTAGAACATCGGTCTTCAGAGGTGAAATAAAACAATAATTACTGACACCTCATGGTGGTTATCCTACTTCCCAGTTCTGAAGTGGTAATTACGAGTACATCGCGTTCACAAGCTTTGATGTCGGAAAGAACAGGAAGCATGGACGATGCCAGGTTCACACCATAATACATATCACTTAGTTATCTTGCAGACGATAATGTAATTGTGGTCAAATACAAGCTATTTTCATGGTGTAAAAACGTACAACACGCATAGAACGGTTGCTGTTATACATAACTGAATATGACCAAAACAGTAAGCATTAACAATTAACTGTATTTAGAAAAATGACCAAAACCTGTCTTACATACAATTGAAGCAAGGGCATGCAAAGGACAATGTGACTTCATATGTCTCTGTGATGAGGAGGAGGGCGTGGCTGGGCTGAATCAGCTGATCAGCGGGAGAGCGAGATAAAGGGGAGCCAGAGGCGCCAGTTTGAAAGAGAGTGAGACGCATGTGGCCGCGCTGCATGTGTGTCTATTTTTGTTTTGTTTGTTTTATGTTGAGTTTTTCATTAAACTTTTATGTTGACCATTCAACCGGTTCCCGCCACCTCCTTCCCAATCCCTTACCCTGTTACATTGGTGCCGAAACCCAGGAGGGATAAAAAAAATGCAGGACGGGCCTTGATTTTATCCTTACGGAATTCCATACCAGAAATTTAGATTGCAGTCAATTGTGAAGTGTATGGACATTTTTGTTCCAGGAACCGCGCCATATTTATTTGAGCATTTTAGAGGTATTCCAATGGTAAAGTGTTTTTAATTTGCTATTATTGCCATAACATTTATAACATTAACATTGAATTGCATTGTTAAGAATTGGCAACATTTTTGAAAAGCCTGCATTATGTTCAACAATAGCCTAAAACAACGCCAAAATAGCTATTTGTCTACTAGGGCTCTATTTTTGTGAGTGTACAAAGCGCGGCGCTACACGCAACAACGATACACCTTAGCAACAATGCTAATTCTAAGCACAATTTCCGCTCCTTCACAACAAGTGTGTTCGTGCTATCTGTGGGTGTATGTGCGCAAACTGTGGCTACATTGTATCTTAATGAAGTGGCACAAAGCACAATTTGCTATTTTCCAGAGAAATCATTCATTGCGCTAAGACATTCCAAAAGCAGGCCTGTTTTCAGTGTAAAGTCTGAAATCAGTTCCTGCATTTGCAGTTTGGAGATTCCACCAGTGTGTGGTAATAAAGTTCATGTCCAAACTCTGAAAACTGAAGAACCACAGAATTAAATTGCACTTGACCCAGACCGTAGCGCATCGCCAAACCCATTTGCGCCTAGACTTAAAGCATACTTGCACGACAATACAAAAACTTCATGGCCATGTCAGTTGACTTCGTGCTTATGACGCAAAGCACAGCGCCTCGCTTAGCTCTAGCGCTTTTAAAACAGGGGACTTAGTTTATATTATCTAATAGCTTGCATGGCCTAGGTGACATCAGGAAGTAGTTTTCAGACGCAGAGCAAGTTATTACATTTTGATGAAATATTACAAAGACAAACTTTTTATTCTTTGTAATAATGTGCTCTAACAAATAGAAAAAGACGTGGAATGCCTGTTAAGAAAATAAATCGGGTCAATTTTGATTTCATGGTTACTTCAAATTGATGCAACAAATTTCAAGGTTTTTTGGCCTTGAGATACTTTAAGAGGTACTGGTGGAGAAAGGGCTATTTACAGATATAAAGAGAGAGGGTATAAGAGTGTGAGAAAGGGAGAGTTTGCAGGGTGGCATGGGTCTTTAAATGCAACACACACACACACACACGGCACAGACAAAACACTGCTGTTTTCCACTGGTTTGTGCTCAGTTTTGTGTGCCTTATTTAAAGCTGAAGTGTGTGACTTTTTCAGTGTTAAAATACATTCTCCAATCGCATCTTAACATGCAGAGACAACAAATAGTACTGCAACCCGCTCATTTTCTTGAAAACTGTAAATACTGTGTCTCTGTGGCGCTATAAAAATTCCTTTGTTTTGATCGACCAGTCATAAGAGAGACGATAACATTGACTCGACCAATGGCGTGGGTTGGGGGCGGGACTATCTCTTTGTTTGACCAATGGTAGATGGAGGGCATATTCAGAATGTGGTAACACTTTATAATAATGGCACGGTATAAAGTATTTGTAAAGTATTAGTTTATAATTAATTCATTATTTATAATTCATTGTTCCTGCATTGTTTATACATTATTAGACTTTATTAGACATGGAGACTGCAATGGCAAGCTGTACAGTGAAACATTTTATGGACCTACAGAGCTGAGATATTCTTCTAAAAATCTTCATTTGTGTTAAGAAGTTAAGATAGTCCCGCACAAAATTCATGCCATTGGTTGAGCCAATGTTGTTGTGCTGGGCTGGACGGGCAGCCCAAAAATATGTTCTAATAGCACCACAGAAACACAGTGTTTACAGTTTTTGGGGAAATCAACATAAAAAATGGCTCACTAATAGCTATCTCTAGATCAGTCCCTGCGCAGTCTGCTTAGGGCAACAACTCCCTAGGGGGCACCATCTTACCCTAGGAGGGCACCAGAAAGTCCACCGGCTGCCCTTACTCACATGTTATACTTTATTCAAGGACCCGAAAGCACAGATGATCACTTCACGCTCATATCACACCATCCATCTAGAACTCTGCATAGGGCATCGATTTGGCCAGCCGTGGCCATGCTCTAGATATTAAGCTGGGATACGAGAAAGCATTTTTTAACCTAAAATATTTACACATTTCATTTCTCTCTTTTCCACTTAACCAAGTAGTTAAATTGCTCTTTCTTTTACAGGTGTTTGATTTTATTCCCTTACATCATTGCTCAATGTCTGTTGTGTCTCCTTTACAGGACACTTTAAACAACAACTCATTTGCAAAGAAGTTCAGTTGGCAGGAGAAAATCTCTCAGTCCTCATCGCCCCTAAAAACAGGTGAATGTAGCGTGTCCCTGTTCACTTTGCAAACCTTTATTCTCATCAGAAAAGTTGACATGACAGCAGTGTGACATGAAATACTCCATCTAAAATTATATATTATTATATTTTAAACAGCATTTGTTATTATTATGTTGGCTTGACCAAGTCAACATACTGTTTTTCTGCAGACTTGGTTTAGGGTTTTCCCAAAATCCCTAAACCAAGATGAAAATTATCCATTGTAACTCCTTATAGAGCTTTCAAGCTACATTCTCCAAATTTGGTACAAACCTTCAGACTGTTCTGACATGGGTTGCTGTCTCTTTTCTAACTGATTGGACTAATGGCTTTTCTGTAACAGAAAATCAAATATCCCATAGAATGGGAATATGGGCCAAAACTCCAACTGACTCTAAGAACACCCTTGCAACACCTAGCAACCAGCCAGAACACACTAGCAATCAGCTAGAAAAGCCTAGCAACGCATAGCAACAACTAGAACAGTCTGGTAATGCCTAGCAACCAACCAGAGCACCCTAGCAACCGCTTAGTAATGCAGTGTAAGGCCTTTATAACCTTTAAACTTAAAACTTTTGAACCTACTCAAAACAAGGTTTATCAAGCCAACATCAAAGTTTGTCTTGAAAAAACATAACTTTACCAATATAGTTATAATATGGTGGCCAGTTACAAAATACATACAATATACATTATTCCTATATATATATTCATAGAAATGTTTGACCTAAAATCTTGATGTAAAAAAGGCTTTGTCATTTATAATAGTTTAGTTGAATATAATTCACTCATGACAATTATACTAACTGTACAGTATGGTTGCATGACATGATTTGTTTATAGTGACTGAAGGATAGTTTGGCACAGGACGTGAGCTTGATTCAGCATATTCAAACTTTCACTCACTCCGTTGTCTAAATGGCAAAAGGCCAGCCATGTTTGGCTGCCAACTACAGTCATGTGAATTTGATTTAGCCCAGTCATCAACAAATGTTTGAATCCATCTAGAATCCATGTAGCCAAACAATGGATCACCACAATAATGCATATTGATGTTTTTTCCCTCAATTCTGTATAATCCAGGAGAGTTGACGCCATCTCGCGAGCACATCTGTCTGAGTGATGACGAGAAGCTCCAGCAGCTCAGCAGTGGAAGTCGAGTTCATCTGAAAGACTGTGGCACCTCGACTGACAAGCCACCCATCAGCTACTCCTCCAAAAAGACTCTTTCTTCTGCCCCACCTTGTAAAGCCAGCGTTCACCGAGAGGCAGGCCACTGCGAGCGGATTCGTTACCACAACGATGTTCGTCTTGAAGCTACAGAAGAAATATATCTGACACCAATACAGCGCTGCACAGAGGCTGTGGAACACGAGAGAACCTCTGCGCTCACCCAGGTCATCGAGCAAAGGCCGACGTCTGACAATGAAGCACCACCACCGTATGAGCCCCCTTTCCATGAGCAGATGATTCCCTCTGTCAGAGAACAAGAGGAGATGCTTCAACCGCCTTCGTATTCCTCATGCGTGGAAGCGTTGGCAACTCGAGATCCTGACAGCAGTGGTGAAGAAGTCATCGGAGATCTGTGTTACAGAGATTGTGGTGCTGGAGAGACTCATGCGCCTCACGAGAGCATGCCAGGACCTCTGATACACTCCGGTACACTTCGGACGTCTGTGAGCAACTCGGATGCAAGTGGACTGTCCTATGATTCTGTGAAGTACACATTGGTTGTGGACGAACACGATCAGTTGGAGCTGGTCAGCTTGAAACAGTGTTACCGTGGCTACAGCAATGACAGCGATTCTGCGACGCTCTACGATAACTGCGTGTCCTCTCCGTACGAGTCGGCGCTAGAGAAAGAGGATGAGGATGAAGAGGATGAGGATGAAGTCAAGGGAAGAAAACCATGTGGGATCCAATGCAAAGCTTCAAGCTGCCCTTCAGAGGACTCCACACATGAAGCCGACATTCAATTTTCTCGGAAATTTGTTAATGTTTTCATGAACGGCTACTCACGCTCTTCCAGTAGGTGTTTTGTTGCATTGCAAATACATTTTGTCCTTTTGATATCCTTTGAAAAAGCCATGGAAAATCATGGAAAATCAAAATATATCAATGAATTTATCGTTTGTTCAGATTACTGGATACATAGTTGCCAAGCTCATGAAAAACCTGGAAATGTCTGAAAATTTGTAGGCCTGGAAATGTCACGGAAATTAGTTCAATCATAAAAAGACATGGAAAGGTTTTGGAAATTCCTTTTTAGTGAATATGCATTTTTGTAGTTGAAATAGCTCCTTGGCAAAAATTGCTCTTCATTAGTGCGATTTCTGTAAATCCTTATCCAGTAATGTGAACAATGGAACGATCATGGAAAAGCCATGGCAATATCATGAAAACATGCAGTATGTGACAAAACGTGAACCCTGTGGATGAGGATTTTTAGAAAATAACTTTATAGAGATCACACACACAATGAGAAATTTCCAGCAAATTCAATATTTTAGAGCAAAGCATGACAAAAAAGATAATTGTATTCACTATACATATTTGCATGATGTTTCCATGACATTTTGAGATACCATGTCTTTCTCAGGCCTTGAAACAACATGATCTCATGAAAAGTTGACATGTTGCTTACGGTTCCCTGCCAAGTTCATGCAATTTTGGATCAATTCAAGCATAAACAATTTTCCCTCTAGTGCTCCCTCGAGACACTGGTTTTGGGATCGTGGGAACCAGGAAGTAATCACGTTGCATAGTCAGTGACGAGCTCGATTCGGAGGTTACATTTTTTTCCACTGACGGTTAGGTTTAGGGTTGAGGTTTGGATTAGCCTGTTTGGTTAATAAAACGTGCATTCCTGCTGACTGTATTACAGCATTTACAACTAAAAATACAGCTTGTGTTTTGGCGCCAAACTGTGGACATTTACATTTACATTTACGCATTTGGCAGACACTTTTATCCAAAGCGACTTACAGTGCACTTATTACAGGGAAAATCCCTCCGGAGCAACCTGGAGTTAAGTGCCTTGCTCAAGGACAAAATGGTGGTGGCTGTGGGGATCGAACCAGCAACCTTCTGATTACCAGTTATGTGCTTTAGCCCACTATGCCACCACCACTTCATTTCACCTGGAAACTGGAGGTCACTCATACCCATATGTTCAACAACACTTCCAGCTTTAGCCACTGGGGGCAGTGATTCAAATTTCTGTAAGCACAGACCGATTTCAGCAGCAAAACGTTTAACCTACAGCAGGGACGCATTACCATCCGGGCCAATAGGGCCAGTGCCCAGGGGTCCTTGACTGCCCGGGGGTGCCCTAGGCTTTAAGGCTGCGCGATCTAGTGTGGTGATCCCACCCGCTTGAAAACCATTTTGGGCATAAACCACGAACCCCCTGTCTACATCCCCCAAGAATGTCGATTTTCCACGTGATCATGTTGAACTGTCCCCTACTACACTGTTTGTAGAATACACTTTTATCACAATAAGAAAGCCGTCTGTTGAGTATGTGAAATTACACTGACTTATACGTTGTCGATGCCTTTGATCATTGCAGGTACAGAATCGTTTGGTTTATTTTCTTGCACAATTAATGGGCAGGAGAGGGAACAGACACACAGAGCTGTCTACAGGTAATACTGAACATTGGCAAACCAAGTTTTCACTTAAATATACTAATACTGTATGTTTAGATGATCGTCAAATAGATAGAAAGTCCTGACTGGTGGATGAATGCAAGGCCACTGGAGACTGACACACAAAAGCTCTTTTATTTGAGCTTATGTTTTTCCATGGTGTGAAAGGGCACAATCATTTCCTCAGGACTCGCTGTTTGTTTTTGTCAGATTTGTTCCTCGTCATGAAGACGAGCTGGAGCTGGATGTTAATGACCCTCTGTTGGTGGAGGTAGAGGATGAGGATTATTGGTATGAAGGCTACAACATGAGAACAGGAGCACGCGGCATCTTTCCTGCTTATTACGCCATTGAGGTCTTCAAGGAGCCAGAGCATTTAAAAGGTAAAGTGGTGGACGACCAAAAAATATATTTTCTATTAAGTCATGCATACTGCCGCGGTCGCTTGGCTAGCCATCACTGGATGATATATTGTATATATGTGTCTTGCATATCGCCTACAAGAAGTATTTTCCATTGCAAGTAGGGCTGGGAATTGCCACAGACCTCCAGATTCAATATTTACAACAATATTTACTGGTTAAAAGGTACCAATTTAAAACTACTAATTGACCGGTTTTCGCATTGTCTGAGCTACTAGTCGACTAATCAGTGTTAAGGAACCCAAATATAAGGCTTCATTATGTCCATGTTACCCTATCAGAAGTGTTTCGTAAGGATATATGGATGCTAAGAACAACCCTTTAACAAGGTAACTGATGGATATTGTACAATTAAATAGGCTAATTAACTATAACTTCTTATCCAGCAAAACTATTGAAGCAAAGAGACACAAAATGCTCCAATACAAAAATAAATTTCATTGGAGACAATTTTAAAATCGTTTGTCTCAAGAATCGCGATTTGTAACAGAATTGCTTTTTTAGCCCCACCCCTAGTTACAAGTATGTCTTTTTGTGGTTTGACAGCTTTAATGAAATCTATTCAAGGCTACTTAATAAACGTCCCTATTTCTAATTGTTCAGTTTGCACATTTGCACATGTTTCATACACTAACCTGCACATTCAACGTCACTTTGTTCGTTCTTTAAGAAGTGCAAAAACGTTTTTGGCCGTTGTGTGTTTGGTGACTAGATTCATAAGTTTGGACTTCCACCCGCACCGCATTGAAATTGCCTTTAGTAGAAAGTACAGTACATGTTATATCGCCCCCTTGTGGACTCCCAAAGCTATTACGCCAGACGACACTAAACGGAAGACTGACTGACATTGAATTAGAAAGCACACAAATTAGTCTTCAAATTTAAATGTCAGCTAATGTTAATATACTGATGCCTTAAAACTTTATCGAGAAAATATCATGCTGATCAGTATATGTACAGTGTATATACTGCATATATACACACTGGTGGCCAAATGTTTGGAGTAATGTACAGATTTTGCTCTTGTGGAAAGAAATTGGTAGTTTTATTCACCAAAGTTGCATTCAACTGATCACAATGTATAATGTGAAACATTACTATTACATGTTCAGAACTTCTTAAACTACTTCAAATAATCCTCCATGTGCTGCAATGACAGCTTTGCAGATGCTTGTTATTCTAGCGGTCAGTTTCTCCAGATACTCAGGTGACCTTTCACCCCACACTTCCTGTAGCACGTGACCTTTCACCCCACACTTCCTGTAGCACTTGTCATAGATGTGTCTGTCTTGTCGGGCACTTCTCACACACCTTACAGTCTAACTGATCCCACAAAAGCTCAATGGGGTTCAGATCCGTAACACTCTTTTCCAACTATCTGTTGTCCGATGTCTGTGTTTCTTTGCCCACTCAAACCTTTTCTTTTTGTTTTTCTGTTTCAAAAGTGTCTTTTTCTTTGCAATTCTTCCCATAAGTCCTCCTGAGTCTTCTCTTTACTGTTGTACATGAAACTGGTGTTGAGCGGGTAGAATTCAATGAAGCTGTCAGCGGAGGACATGTGAGGCGTCTATTTCTCAAACTAGAGACTCTGATGTACTTATCCTCTTGTTTAGTTGCACATCTGGTCTTCCACATCTCTTTCTGTCCTTGTTAGAGACAGTTGTGCTTTGCCTTTGAAGACTGTAATGTAAAATCTTCAGTTTTTTGGTAGTTTCAAGCATTGTATCGCCTTCATTCCTCAAAACATTGATTGACTGACGAGTTTCTAGAGAAAGACGTTTCTTAATTGACCTAATACTGACCTTAAAACCTGCCAGTCTATTGCATACTGTGGCAACTCAAAAACAAACACAAAGACAATGTTCAGCTTCATTTAATGAACCAAATATCTTTCAGCTGTGTTTGATATAATGGCGAGTGATTTTCTAGCACCAAATGATCAGTTTATCATGATTACTCAAGGATAAGGTGTTGCAGTGATGCTGCTGTCTAGATTTGATCAAAATTACTTTTTTCAAATAGTGATGCTGTTTTACATCAGTGATGTCCCGACTATTGTTTGTGATCAGTTGAATGCCATTTTGGTGAATTAAAGTACCAATTTCCTTCCGAAACAGCAAAATCTGTAAATTATTCCAAAATTGAATAATTGTTAATTATTAATCAGAAAGTTCACAGTTAATACTATTAAAAATGTAGGATAAAGATTTTACTGAAACATCCACACAAGAAATGTTTGTTTTGAAACGCATTAATTTTGCTACATTAACACCCCTCACACACACTAGAACGGCCTTTTCCTCCACCAAAAACAGAGCGTTTCAAAAACACTCTCCAATACTGCATACTTTGGAAAACAATCGTGTTATAAAACTTAAAGCAGAGTTTTTAAAAATGAAAACAGATTAGTGTGGACGTGGCCTTAATTTGCTGCGTGCCATTCAGTCTCGAGCACAAGCGAGCACTCGTGGTTTCTAAGTTCACTCTTCTGATCACGAGCACATACGGACGCAATCGACTGCTTTGTGATGCTCTTTTAGCACAATAAACATCAGGCGTTTGAGCAGAAGATGTCTAAAAAAACTGGGCAGCACACAGACAATCCGCGAGTATCGTGCTAACAAGGAAATTACGTGTCACGAGCATTGCGCATGAAACGTAGCGACATGTGGAAAACCGAAGTGCACAGGCCTTTAAAACGTGAACGTGTTCATCATAAACATGCTTAATCATTTTTAGAAATTGAGTAACTTAATGACCCTAGAATAAGTGTTATAAACATAGTAAAGTTTATTATAAATCTGGAAATATTGCATGATAACCTTGTTATGTATGCAACTTCAAAGCCATTCTTGAATCCAGTCTTCTAGTAATTTAACTTTCATATCTGTTTACATTCTCTCTCTCTCTCTCTCTCTTGTTTTCATTAGTAATAAGTTCTCAGTGGGTTCAGCAGTACAGACTGAAATTTCTTGGCTCGGTCCAAGTGTTGCATCACAAAGGCAGTGATGTGCTGTGTGCAGCTATGCAGAAGGTTTGTATAAGATATACACAGACTGAAAGTTAACCTCAACTCTCCCGTTCTTTATAGGAAACAACTGGGATATTACCGAAGCATGCATTAATCCTTACAATGATGACATTCAAATATTCTTCTCAGGACTTAAAATGACTCTTAATAATTGGTTCCAGATCGCGATCAACAGGAGGCTGATGGTACACTATAATCCACCTTCATCTTGTGTGCTGGAGATTAATGTCAAGGGACTGAAGCTCACAGTGCAGGACGATTATGTAAGAGTAAGAAAACACACAATCACATTTATACAAATGAAACTCTCTGATGAAAGTAGTGCAAAATACTTCAACTATAATGTTAATTTACAATAGGGAAGTAAACAATCTGACAAACATACTGTGCATACTGCTGGTATCTATATAGCTTTGCCTTTAATTAGTCTCAATAATTACTGTATTATGAAATTAATTAATGCATTAATTAATAATATGGGCATGTTTGTGAATATATAATGCAAAAATGGTCATTTTTATAAATGTGTGTTTATTTGTCTCCACAGAGCCGCCAGTTTAGTCACTTTTTTCATTTGAAAAATGTGTCATTTTGTGGCTACCATCCCAAAAACAGAAAGTAAGTCAAGCATGTTCTCGCATCCTTTGAATTTAGGAATCTGACTTTAACTTATTACCGTTACGATTATTGTTCTGATTATTTTCTTTCATTGTTTCTGCAGGTATTTTGGTTTCATCACAAAACACCCCTCTGATGAGCGATTCGCCTGTCACGTGTTTGTGTCTGAGAACTCCACTAAACCGCTGGCAGAGTCTGTGAGGTAAGATGTCATTTTTGTTAGTAAAAGGGCCAAAAAAAAGAGCTTTTAAAGGGATAGTCAATGGTGAACGAAACTTTGAAGCTCCATAAATCACATAATGGAAGCATAAAAGTAATCCATGAGACTCCAGTGGTTAAATCCATGTCTTCAGAAGAGATATGATAGATGTGAGTGAGAAACAGATCAATATTTAACCCTTGTGTGACCTTCGGGACATTTACACTGTAATAGTTACACAAAATAGTCACACTCGGGACCTTCAGGGCAAAAATGTCCCCATTGAAACTGCAATATTTGATCCCAGTGTCATTAAAGCATAACATCATGAATTCTGTGATATTGTGCTTTCATTACAGAGGCTTCACATGTGGCTTCAAAATTAAATATTATTTTCCACCAGATGGCGCCATTTTTACATGTTTAGCCTATGGAGCAAATACAAGCTTTTCCCCTATTCTCAGTTTGATGTATTATAGAGCACAGCAGGACAACTGAATAAATGCAGCTAACATTGTGTGTATGTGTTGGTATGAATGTCAGAGTGTGTTTTGTGTGTGGGTGTATTGAGAAATGTGTGTGTGTGTGTGTGAAAAACATCAGTGTCATTATGTAAACAAACTGGCATTTAAAGGGTTAAAATCCTGAAAATGAATGAATATTTGGTAGTTATGATCAGGACTGATGTTGGTTAAAGGTGAAGTCATTGAAAGTGGCAAATAATATTAATATAAAATATTTTTATCGCAGTATTTTGACGATGACAAGTCCTGAGTGTGTGTTTTTTTTTTTTTCATAAATCTGACACAGCACGAAAAATAATAATGCATCAAAATCAAGGTTGTTGCTAATCACTGACATATCCCAGACTGTGATAATTCCCCCCAAAATTTCCCCTTAGCATTTAGTTTATGGGAAATAATTTTTTTTTTTTGTGTTTTTGTTTTCATAAAAAACAATGGTGGCATTATGTAAACAAACTGCCATTTAAAGGGTTAAAATACTGAAAATGAATTAATATTTGAGTTATGATCGGGACTGATGTTGGTTAAAAAAATAACTCAAAATAATATTAATATTTAATATTATTATGGCAGTTTTTTAAACACGGACATATTAGTCCTCTAAGGTCCTCCGAGTAACTTTTTGTAAATTGACGCACAATGGTTGAGTCCTTTTTTACTATAAATCTCCACCTTTGGGCAGACCGACCAGTAGGTGGCGACATGCAGGAAGACTGAATCACCAAAAAACAAAAGACGACGAGCATGGACGTGAAAGTGGAGATTTATAGTTTGTTTGAAGCGACTTTCCTTTTCCGATGACATCACCAGGTCCAAACTGCTATTCAGGCATAGTTTTAGGTTACTGTTGTAGCTAACGCAGCCTTCAGATGAAAGTTTACGGCAATAATTGCAAGTAGCGATATATTTGAGAAACGCTCTCGGGGGGTAAAATTGACCTCCACGTCCTGGATAAAAAGCCCCCTCAAAATAATTTCACATTGAACATTGCGGCTCATTCAGAATGGGGACAGAACGTCTGAGATCAATAGAGAAAATGCTTTTATTTTGTCTGTGCAAAGCTACTTAACATGCCTTTAAAAGTGTGTTTTATTCACATCGGTTTATTCTCTGTCTTCATAAACAGGAAGGCGTTCCACTTATACTACAAAGAGTTCGTGGAGGTCACGTGTCCCACTGAAGATATCTACCTGGAATAAACACCATCACCTCCCCACTGCAATGAGCTGCACAGCGATGTATATAATAACTACACTACAGGAATATATGAGACATAATATCAGAAGTTAATCAAAGACTAATATGAGGAAGAGAGATTATATGCACTTATGAATTGATGGATTTAAGGAATTTATCCTCTGATCAAGGCACAAGAACTTCAGGAGAACTAAAAAAGAAATATGATACGATGTTAAAGAGGTTATTTCCCAGAATGCCGAGGATTTCCGAATGGTTTGCGAGAGTGATTTTACTGCTTTTGCTCGCGTGTGTTGTGGCTCTGTATTTGCTTCAAGCTTAACATATCGAGATTTTTAATAGCACAAAATACACTGTGTAAAACACTACAAAACTCATTAATGTTAACCAGTTGAGATAGTCGAACCAAAACCATCTTGTGATGTCTACGGTACTTTACAGGTTTACCAGCATAAATCATTTCTGCCTGTAAATGTACAACCGATTTATGTCCATGATTATTATTTTGAAATGCCGAAAAACTTTTTCTGCTCTAGTTGGTCACCAAATAAAAAGATTTAATAAATAAATAATACTTATATATATATATATATTATATATTGTGACATGATTAAGAAGTATTTAAAATTCGGCTCTATTTCTAGGTCACTAATGCATTAATGCACGCTGTCATTAAAAGAATATTCCGGGTTTAATACAAGTTAAGCTTAATTTGTGGAATAATGTTAAATAACCAAAAATACAGGGGGTCTGGGTACCTCAGCAAGTATTGACGCTGACTATCAACCCTGGAGTCGTGAGTTTTAATCCAAGGCGTGCTGAGTGACTCCAGCCAGGTCTCCTAAGCAACCAAATTGGCCCGGTTGCTAGGGAGGATAGCGTCACATGGGGTAACCTCCTCGTGGTCGTGATTAGTGGTTCTCGCTCTCAATGGGGCGTGTGGTGAGTTGTGCGTGGATTGCGAAGATTGGATGAGTCTCCACATGCTGTGAGTCTCCGCTGTGTCATGCACAACGAGTCACGTGATAAGATGTGCAGATTGACGGTCTCAGAAGCGGAGGCAACTGAGACTTGTCCTCCACCACCCGGATTGAGGCGAGTAACCGCACCACGAGGACCTACTAAGTAGTGGGAACCCGGAATACTCCTTTAAGACTCTTCAATATTTTGGTACCTAAACGAAATAAGCTCATTTGTGACATGTGTCAATGCTCAATATACATGTTTTCACAGGTGGATTCAGATTTTGAATGGCGGATATACTGAATAATTCAGGAAATACATCATTCAAATACAAGTCTCAAATATCACCACATGCTAACAGGTGTAAAGCAATTTTCCTTTATCGTGTTACTGTGTGCATGGTCAAGTATCAGATCAAGTCATTTACAGTTGCCGCTTACGTCCCTCTCCCATTCATAATTACAATGGTAATTGTTACCAAATCCAGAAGACACCACAGTGCCATGAAGTTCCCTCTGAAACTCTGAGTGACTCGGAGTAATACATGTTCTCCAGTAGAGATGCCTCTTCACCGTTGAGCTGTGTGAGGTCACCAGAGACTCTTATCCTGAGGTCATTCTTGTAAAAGCAAGTTTTGAGCTTGAGTTATGTGCAAATAATGTGTGCTCATTAAAGGCTTGTTCAATGGAATTTTTGAATGTTGGACGTTAATTCAACTAAATACAGATATTCCCCCACCTCAACCCAAAATCCATTGCCAACACCTTTGACCTAAAGCTCCTCACACAGTCAGAACATTAAGGCATGCATTATGTCAATCCATGGTTCAACACCCTACACAGATCATCTTAAATCATCCTTCACGGTCAATTAACGTGAGCGGGATTTGTTCTGTTTGGAGTATGAAAGCGTGGCTTTGCATTGTGGTGTGGCTGGACGTTATTCGTTTTTGGTTTGTCAATCCTGATTCTTTGAGCCGGAAAAAGTCAACTGGCTGTTCTCTGATTGTCAGGTGTTGTTTGTTGTGTCCGATAAGTGAGTGTGATTGCACGTTATTCTTACACCGATTACTTAATAAACCGACAACATGTGCACGGTCATGCAAACACATATAACGGATTTCCTTATCGGTCATAAATGGCGAAATAATACACCAATTGACATTGGTAGATCTTTGCCCATCACAGTCAATCCATGCACTACCAGTCAAAAGTTCAAACACACCACATTATAATTATAATTACAAAAATAAAAATAATAGAATAACAGACCCTTCGATCTTAAGATATATATATATACACATACAGCCGTGGCCAAAAGTATTGGGAGTGACATAAATGTTGTGTTTCTGCGTCAGTTGTTGTGGTGTTGATTCACATTGCAGCCTCGATTATTTTGCAGAGTGATCAGATGCATTTTAAATAATTGCAAAAAGCTTCATCGGCCAAAAAATTTTACTTTATCACAAAAACCCAGATTTCACAGTTTTTTGGCCGTGGCACAAAATGACCAGCTAACATCATTTCACTAATCATATCAGCAGCACCTGGGAAAGTGTGAACGAGTACTAGTCAGGTGACATCACTCGATCATTCTGATTGGATTATAAGAGCAGACTGATGCTATAAAAGGAGGGAAGAAGTGCTTCCAATACTTGTGTTCTTGTTAGCAATGGTTATCTCTAAAGATAGACGTGCAGCCATCATCGCTTTGCATTAAAATGACCACACATGCAAGGAAATTGCTGCAAAGAATATTGCACCTGAAAGAACCATTTACAGGATTATCAAGAACTTCAAGGAGAGAGATTCAACTGTAGTGAAGAAGGCTTCAGGACATCCCAGAGTGTCCAGCAGGCGCCAGGACCGTCTCCTCCTGAGGAGTCAGCTACGGAATCGAGTCACCACCAGTGCAGAGTTGCTCAATAGTGGCAGCAGGTTGGTGTGAGTGCATCTGCACGCACAGTGAGGCGAAGACTTTTGGACAATGGCCTGGTGTCAAGAAGGGCAGCAAAGAAGCCACTTCTCTCCAAGAAAAACATTAAATACAGACTGAAATTCTGCAGGAAGTACAAGGATTGGACAGCATAAGACTGGTGCAAAGACATTTTCTCTTATGAAGCCCCCTTCTGACTGTTTGGGACATCTGGGAAATCGATAGTCTGGAGAAGAAAAGGTGAGCACTACCATGAGTCCTGTGTCGTGCCAACAGTGCAGCATCCTGAGACCATCCATGTGTGGGGTTGCCAAAAATAAATGTTTTTTTTTTTTTTTAGGTCCTGGCACAAAATGACCATCTAACATCATTTCACTAATCATATCAGCCACACCTGGGTGTGAACGTGCACCAGTCTTCTGCACCAGTCTTCTGCTGTCCAATCCTTGAAACTTCCTGCAGAATTTAAGTCTGTGTTTGATGTTGTTCTTGGAGAAAAGTGGCTTCTTTGCTGCCCTTCTTGACACCAGGCCATTGTCCATCCATGTGTGGGGTTGCTCTTCATCACAGGGAGTGGGCTCTCTCACAATTCTGCCCAAAACACTGCCATGAATAAAGAATGGCATCAAAACGTCCTGCAAGTGCAACTTCTCCCAACGATCCAGGAGCAATTTGGTGATGATACGTGCATTTTCCAGCACGATGGAGCACCACATCACAAGGCAAGAGTGATAATGAAGTGGCTCGGAGATCATTACATTGACAGTTTGGATCCGTGGCCAGGCAACTCCCCAGATCTTAATCCCATAGAGAACCTGTGTTCGTACATGCCTAAATCCGCCAATATTTGTGACCATCAGCTGGAGGAGATAATGGTGGTGAACTTTAAGAGATTATTATCTTTTGAGACAATTAAATT
This sequence comes from Xyrauchen texanus, assembly GCF_025860055.1. Classification (NCBI taxonomy): domain Eukaryota; kingdom Metazoa; phylum Chordata; class Actinopteri; order Cypriniformes; family Catostomidae; genus Xyrauchen; species Xyrauchen texanus. The sequence continues at coordinate 61,177,548 of NC_068276.1, forward strand.
AAATAGAAACAATAATATAATGTTCATCTGAAACAACGTGCTATTAGTTAAGTCTTATATGTGTGACTTTCCTTTTTAGGTAAATAAAGTTGAATGAACAGATACACTTGTGTATATCGAACAGGTTTTCTTAAAATGACCATAAGTTGAATTTACCTTAAAAAGCATGATGCAAAAATGCTACATATATATTTTAAGTAAATCCAACTCATTTTATCCTCAGTGCAGGAAAGTGTGTACAGGTCTGAAGTTAGCACAAATATTGCTAAAGTTTACTTCTTTCACTGACATATAAATATACTTCATCCACGATTCATCTTCTTACGCCAGCGAGTCTGATGTGTGATTGAAGTTACAAATGTTTTAGGATTGTTTTCTGCTCTGATTTGGTCACAATATTACAAAAATGTCTGTGATGATCCCGTCAGTATGAATGTAAGAGCTGCTTTTAACTCAACCGAGACATTTCTATTAGTGTATATGACTAATATGTTTCCATTGTAGTCTGGTGGTGTGAATAAAGTCTGCTTCATAATATGACGACGTGTTTTTTATTGACTAACATTAGAATACACATTATATAGGACTGTTCATTGATGTGCTAGTGCTTTTATTTATGAACCTTTATACAGTCAGGGTGTATTGAATTTAACATCGCCCTATGTGCATTTCCAGTTTAATTGCATCCCAATCTTTTATATTCTAAATATAAATGACACGTGTACAGATAAGAGACATGTCTGGTGACATGATATTGCTCTGGTAAGTATAAAGCTGCATCACTTCTTCAATATATAGAAATCTCAATGAGTCAATCGCTCAATAAGATACTGAAAGACATAGTTTAGCTTTCTAAAGTTAAAAGTTATTTATCGTGCAGTACACGTGATGAGTGTCGAACTTTGGCAACACTTCAATGTAGGAAGCAAACATCCTGTGAAGTATAACACATTACAGCTTGAACCGCATTTAATCCAGCCTGTTATCAACCTGTTATCAACACTGTTCACTCAGTTATCTTAATAACAGGGTTGAACTACATCTAATTCAGTAGAGACATCTATCCTTAGTCCTTATAGCCAGATAGTATGTGAAATAACCAATGTACACAGTAATAAAGGATCAGAAAGGAGTGGAAAAAACAGCCTGTGTTTTGGGACATTGTAGCAGGTTTAAGCTGGTCATGAGCTGGTCATGAGCTGGTCCCGAGCTGGTCCAAGCTGGTGATGAGCTAGTCATGAGCTGGTCCAAGCTGGTGATGAGCTAGTCATGAGAGGTCCAAGCTGGTCCTGAGCTAGTCATGAGCTGGTCCAAGCTGATCATTAGCTGGTCATAAACTGATAGAAGCTGGTCATTAGCTCGTCCAAGCTGGCCAAAAGCTGGTAATGAGCTAATAATTAGCTGGTCATGAGCTGGTCCAAGCTGGTCATGAGCTAGTCACATATATATATATATATATATATATATATATACATATATATCCTATAGATCGATCAGTTGTGCAAATAAATAAATACTATGTGTAAGTGCTCTTTTATTGCAAAAGGCCAATCTCAAAATGCTATTTTATTTGGCATGATTTGACCTCTTTAAAAGGTGCACTCAGTAATATTTATGTGTGGAGTTTACTACGAATTTATTTTGTAAGTGAAGACGCTGACAATTTTGCGACAGTTGGGTGTCGGTATACGGCTCTCTCCATTCATTTGTATGGTATCCGCAAACGGTGACTTACTGTCGTAACATGCGTGAACAGGCAAAGGTTGTCATCGCGGTATACAAAGATCTGATTGAATGTAGGTCAAGTTGAGAATGTGCATTAACTGAACCAGCCAGTCAATTAGCGTTTTTTTTTTTTACAAGCTAAAGACGCACAATTTATGATCCCATTGTGTCAGATTTTACTGCTGATTTGGAATTTGTTCATTGATCATAATCTTTGCCAACCGTCTTTCCCCATTCACGTCGAGAGGAGTTGTACTTATATGACGCTTGTTTACTTAGAAAACAGCAGCCTCGACCGTTCCAAAACGGAGTGAATTGACTCGCCTTAAAAGAGCTTTGTTCAACCACTTTTGAATTCCAGCAGGAGGCGCTCAAATGAAACACGTGTTTTAAATGACGTTCTGTGTCCTTTTTTCCCTCCTCCGTTAATTCTATATCCATTTATAAACGGCATGGTTTGAAATAGGGTTAATTTTCAAGCATATTTTAATTTGGAGTGGTGACATTCAATATGCATTCATACAAAGATTTGCCAAAACTTGCAATGACCCTACAATACATGGACTTGTCAGTAAATGCACAGTCAGAATGAGCAGATCTATATATTGTCAACTGCACACCAACATAGAGGTAAAAAAACAGGAGCTGATATTAAAAATAGCTTTACATATTTAACACCGATCTAGTAATCTGCTTAAATTGGCAAAAACAAGCCATTAAACTATTTACCTCAGATATAATGTAAAAAGCATGACTAAATGAAGACTCATGCGCTGATATAAACATACAATGTGTTTTTTTCTGCAGTGCATTTCACGTAATGCTGCCAATCAAGAACGATATGCCGATAAATAACTCATTTGTGTGTTCCTCATCTCTAGATTCATAATTTAGATCAATATCTATTGCGTAAGGGTTGTTTTGGCTCATGACACTCACCTGTGATTGGCTGGATGGTCACTCAATCAGCCTAAAGTAACAAAACGCAAATAATACTGTACACAGATCCACCATTTTGACTCACTCTTTAAAGAGTGCGGGGGACGTGTCCCCTACGTCCCCCGCAGCTGCTACGCCCTTGGATTGGCGTAGCACAGAAGGACACTTAAGACACAAGGAGACACCGTCCTGTAATACATCAATATTTTATTATTATGACACAGAAACTCCTGAACTGAAGTTTTTTTCTTGACCTCTGCAGATTCATCAGTATTATGTTCCAGATGCTCAGAGGTAAGACAGGATCAAGTTAATGCAATCATAAATAATTGTAATAAATATCATCAAGTAAATGTACAACACGTATTTCACTGCATTCAGCGTTTGTGCGGATGTCTGTCCAACTCTTCGCCCGAGACAGCGAGACAAATGAAAGGACTATCTTTGATAGCAGCAGTTGACCATAGCAGATTCGCAAAAGAAAACACTCGCGCGCGCACACAAGCACGCACGCGCACACACGCACGCGCACACACACGCACACACACACAACTTCATAGTGCTGAAATGGTGATATTTTGAATAAATTGCAGTAGATCAAGTGCGTCTGTAATTATAGCTACAAATTACTCAACTCAAAACGCTATTATTTGATTCACCAGAAATAAGTAATATTACAACTGACTCCCAAAAGAACGCTGGAAATCCTTGAAATAACATCCAGTTTATATATTTCAAATCTATAACGGTATAAACTGTATAGACGGACAAAAATGTCAAAAAAAAAAAAAATCAAAGCAAAATGAATCTTTTCAAACGGCTCTCCTAAAACAATTCCTTTTTCGAGGGGATGAAATGTTGATATTAAAAGAAATCGAATGCCAAACTAAAGCAACATGTTCAATGGCACATGCATTGTAGGGATTTACATGCAATGGACGCAAAATCAGTGCGATCGTGTAATATAGTCGGCAGTCTAAAATTGTGTCGGTTTGGCAAGCATAAACTTAGCACCACTCAAAACTGAAGATTATGGCAGAAAGGGTTTTACGATCCGTTTACAGCAAACTTCTCTCCTGAATCCACTCCGATACGAAAAGAAATGATTTAACGCTCTCTTTAATACCACAGCTTGTACTCGATGCGATTACCTCCCATTACAAACTGCCACTACTTATGCACCTCTCACAATATAGGCATATATTTGTGTCTTTAAAGCCATCTTGCTATGTACTGTTCAATGTCTTAAATATGCGAGACCACATGCAGAGTTTATTTCCTGGCCAGAGCTTGTAGCGATGAGAAAATCATCTCTAAATGGATCTTATGTAACCTGTCGAGAACATCGTCACCACTAAAATAAGAGAATATTTTGCATTAAGATGTTTTGCGTTTGTGACATTGTCGCAGAAGTTAAAAACATTTGCCCCAAATTCTCATTACTGTAATGCAAACAATGCATGTGATGTGACATTTTAGTAATACTTGTTGAATTGTCTTTAATCATTGTCTAATGAGAATTACCGAAATAAATCTCAATAGTAAAACATCCATTCCTGTTAAGGTAATATCGGTAACACTTTACGATAAGGTTCCTTTTGTTAACAACCTTCGTTTATATGAACTAACAATGAACACTACTTAATTAAATAAATAGGTTGTTAACAATAATTAAGTGTTTACTTAATGTTAGTTTCAACATATGCTAATACATTTTTTTAAAAATCAGAAGCTGTATTTGTTAACATGAGTTAATGCACTATGAACTAACATGAACAATTGTATTAACTAACACAGAAGAAGATTAATAAATACTGTAAAAAATATATTGTTAATCGTTTGTTCAGGATACCTAATGTATTAACTAATGTTAACGAATGGAACCTTACTGTAAAGTGTTACCGTAATATCAATGTGATTTCCCTCCCCAAACATCCTGGTAATGAGAATGTGATTTTCTGTCACATTAACATCAATGTGATTTTTATTTTAACATTACGGTAATGAGAATGTGATTTTTTTTACATTACGGTAATGAGAATTAGATTTTTCATCACATTAACATCAATGTGATTTTTATTTTAACATTACGGTAATGAGAATGTGATTTGTTTTTCATTACGGTAATGAGAATTAGATTTTTTTTGTCACATTAACATAAATGTGATTTATTTTTACATTACGGTAATGAGAAAGTGATTTTTTTTTTCATTATGGTAATGAGAATTCGATTTTTCGTCACCTTAACATCAATGAGATTTTGTTTTATATTACGGTAATGAAAAAGTGATTTTTATTTTTTATATTACGGTAATGAGAAAGTGATTTATTTTTTTCATTACGGTAATGAGAATTGGATTTTTCGTCACATTAAAATCAATGTGATTTATTTTAACATTACAATAATGTGAAAGAGATTTTTCAGTCACATTGCAGTAATAAAAATGAGATTTTCTTTTGTCAGATTAAAGCAGTGAAAATGTGATTTTTCACATTACGGTAACAAAATGGTATTTGTCACATTAAAGTAATGCAAATGTGATATTTTTTTAACATTGCATTACTGTGAAAGATATTTTGTAGTCATATTGCAGTAGTGTTAATGTGATTTTTTTTTCACATTAACAATAAGAATGGAACTCTCACATTACGGTACTGAAAAATGAATATTGTGTCACATTAATGTTGTGATATTTTTAAATCACATTACAATAATGCAACTGTGTTTTTTTTCACATTACGGTAATGAGAAAATGATTTTTTTTGGTTACATAACTGATATCAATGTGAGTTTTTTTCCCCATAACGGTTAATTCAAATGGGATTTGCTAAACTCACATTAAAGTACTACAAACGTGATTTTTTTTCCACTCAACAGTAATGAGAATTAGGATATTCACTTACAGTAAAGTCAATGTGATTTTTTCACATGACAATACTGAGAAAATGTGCTTAATTGCCATGAAAACAATGTCACAATGCAAAAAAACGAAAAGAAAACAAAAATGACCACTTTATGCAAAATTTAACTTTTTTTCTTTTGATTTTGGCGTGAATTACGGCCTAGACCTGTTCTTGACAGGTTTCGTGACATTCACCCTAATGTATTTTGAAAGATGCATTTATAACTTTTCAAGCCACTCTTTAAGTCTCTTTCTAAATCTAAAAATGAGCGTCATCTCCCTGAATGAAGGTGCATCAACAATCACTGTCACAAATACAGAGGAGGTGATTGAGGCACGCAGGAAATGAAAGCATGAATGCGGAAACAGGGAGGTAACGGAGAGATTAAATGTCAAGGATAAAAAAGGGAGAAAAGAAGGTGCCACTTTCTTCACCTTTGTTAATGATGTCAATAGTACACATCATCGATTTATAAAAGTGTGGCTTTCTCTACACCACCATAAACTCACTGCCGTTCACGAAATGAAGCGTTCGTCTTTGTAAAGGCAAGTTGGTCTGGACTGTTCGAGTTCCTTCATGACAGTTTGATGTTCCTCTCTCGAACCAGAAGTGATGTTTGAGGTTGTGTGCCGAGTCTCAGATGGGCTTAAACGTTCACGTGGGATTTCAGGTTTAACCGCTGAGAGGATCCTCACGATAGTGGATAGCGTAGCGCAACTTCTCCAACATCACGTCCAGGGACGAGTACTGAGGAAGTTTCACCATGAACATGCAGGTCTCCACGCGAATGTAACGCAAATCTGGAGAGCCTGAAACACACAGAGTTAATAAAACGGATGCTCTGGTCCAACAACAAAGAAAACGGATCAAATGTGCAAACACTTTTGTTGCTGCAGTACAACAGTCCTTCAAAGACAGAAGTACACTGTGAGACTCACCCACTGCTCCATCGGGTGGCGCTATCTTCATGGGGTAGGGTGGCACATGTGCTGTATCAGGACCACCGTCTTTACAGGGGCAGGTAAAGGGAATTCGCTCCTGGTTGCAAGCGAACTTGATGAATTTGCTGAGCTCCTCTTGACTAAACATCTCCAGCGCGGCCCAGAAGAACTCAATGTGCTGGTCTGTCTCCATTAGACCCACCTGATACATCGTGTGAGCCTAAATCAATAAAGAAAAGGAGAATGAGTTGAAGTTCTGATGACGGAACTAGTAACAATAAGCCGTTTGTAGTTTAAAGGAACAGTTCCTCCATAATGTTTTGGCCAAACTATCCTTATTTAGTGGTCAAATGAACAGTGTTTCACCTTCAGGAACTCCAGGTTGATGTCGGGCAGGCCGCAGGTGCGCAGCTCCACCTCTGTAGGACTCAATAAGGTGAGGAGCTGCAGTGGGATGATGGATCCCAAGCCTGCACGTACAGCCGACATACACTCCACATTCTGCAGCTCTCGCAGGCGTAGATCACGCACGGCCCGCACGTAGACGTCTTTATTCTCCCAGCTGGACAAACACATGTTTGAGATCATCTCTGACATCATGTACGTAATGAGACCGTCAATGATGAAGTGTTTAATGCTCTTTTGTTGTAACAGCATCACTGTAAACACTCCGCATCCGTTTCAGGGGCAAATATCACATGACATCTCTGTTTGAGGATTACAGGCCTCTCACCTGACGGTGATGTCTCGTCCGCCGTGGCACAGCTCCACCTCCTCTCCGGTCATTGTGATGTAGGTGAAGGTGCAACAGGGGCGACTCGGTGAATCTGGACTCTCGCCCATGTGACTCTGTGACGACACTTCAGCACACAACGCTTCCAGCTCCGCTTCATCTGCCAACTGATAAATTAGGGTTAGCACACTGTTGCGGTTCATAATTGGGTGAATCGTACAAAAACATGTCCAGGTCACGTTCCACCTCAAAATCAATAAAATATATTAGCATGTAGACTTGTAGGGGTTAAAGTAGCTCAGCGAGTATTGACAATGACTATCACCCCTGGAGGCGCGAGTTTGAATCCAGGGTGTGCTGAGTGACTCCAGCCAGGTCTCCTTAGCAACCAAACTGACCCGGTTGCTAGGGAGGGTAGTGTCACATGGGGTAACCTCCTCGTGGTCGCTATAACGTGGTTCTCGCTCTCGGTGGGGCGTGTGGTGAGTTGTGGGTGGATGCCGAGGAGAATAGCCTGAAGCCTCCACACGCACTAGGTCTCCATGGTAACACACTCAACAAGTCACGTGATAAGATGCGCGGATTGACGGTCTCCGACATGGAGGCAACTGAGATTCGTCCTCCGCCACCCGGATTCACTACACCACCACGAGGACTTAGAGCGCATTGGGTATTGGGCGTTCCAAATTGGGGTAAAAAAAAAAAAAAGTATAATCATTTGCAGACTAAGTTTCTAAATTCCAGAGTGGAAATGACTTTTCAAACCTTTTTTAACATAAATACAAATGTATGTATCCCTAATACACACAATGTAATAATATTTATACTTTTTGCATAATTTGTCAAAATAAAAGCTTGATTGGAAATGATGCCCAATAAAACATATTCTGCATATAAAGTGATATTTACCTTGATTTATCTTTGGTTATTAAATTAAATCCAAACATCACTAAATTAATCTCAAGCATGAAGGTCTAAACAGAAACTTTTGTCCACTTGGTAAAAGAAAACTTATACGAGGCAAAATTGTTTGTTGTGGTGGAAATGACACCACAGCTGTGTGACATTTGTAATCAAATAATAATAATACGTATCATTTTCACAAAATATGTACTAGTTTGTTTCTTTCACTCTTTGTTTAGATTATAATAGAGGTGCAAAACCTGTAAATAATTAAATGCTAAAACAGTAAAAATATACTTGCATAAAAGCCATTTGAAATGTAACAAAAATAAATGCAGAAGGCCTGATAGAAATGTACAATACAGCTTATATTGTATATTAAAATATAGAAAGCATATTAATACTTATAGAAAGTATATTAAATATAAAGCTTATATTATATATATATATTTGGGCTGTCGATTTAACACATTAATTCAGTGTGATTCATTTGACAAGAAATAACGCGCTAAAATAATTTACGCAATTAATCGCACCATAATACGGAAAATTCCTGAGAAATGCTTGTAGTACCACCTATTTACTCCAGAGGGCAGTAAGTGAAATTTCAGCTGTATGAGCAACACACAGTTTATACAGTGAACAAACACTTCAGCAGAACAACACAAACATGTGTTACATTCTTGCATTCAAAACACTTGAATGAGCACAAATGCAAACTAAGGGAACTCAAGATGTGTTTAAAGATTGAGTATTAAACTATATTTAACTTGACACAGTGACCTAAACATTTTATGTTTATGACGCAACACACCCAAGAAGCTACACAAGCATGTCTGACGCAGGTGTAAATTGACGGTCCTTAAACAAGCCCTCATAATACATCTCCAACTGATTGATAAATTCACTTGTGTAATGGATTGATGTGAACTGTGTGTCAATGATTGACTTATGATCAATAATATGGTAATAATCAATACATTGTATTCTAAAGCTGCTTTTTGTATCTTATCAATGATGAACTCTTCTGCCACAAGAATGTAATGCATTTTAATTATCTGAATATTATTTATTATATATATATATATATATATATAATATGAGGGGCTTTCTCAGCAAATATTTGTATATGCGATTAATTGCGATTAATTAATCGGGACACCATGTAATTAATTAGATTAAATTTTTTTATCGATTGACAGCCCTAATATATATAATTTTTTATTTTTATTGGTACATGAAAGTGCCCAAATAGACAATATAGCGTTAAGAAAACTAAGACAATTTTTTAGGACCATTAAGATTGTTCTGCATTGTTACATTATTTTGACATTATTATCTCATAATGCCTTTGGTTATAATTTGAGTTTGTTGTCATTCTCAATATATATATATATATATAGATTCAATTGTTTGATTGTCATTAGATTTCATTACTGCTTTATTACATTATTATTTTAATTTTTTAAATGTAAAGTGCCATAAATGAATGACAGTACAGCCCGTGCACTACCATGATGTGTACATTTGAACTTTCTGCATTATGTTAAAGACAGTTTGGTGGAATATGAGCTTAACGGTCATAAAACCCCTAAACACAGGCTTCGTTTTCTTAAAGCAAAATATCATTCATTTATTTTGCTTTTATTATGAAACATAACGTAAGTTCATGTGGACATTCCCCCTGATTGCAGAGGTGTTTATATATAATTAACATTAATACACAAACAAAAATACACCGTCTTACAATCTCAAACTTCTTGATGTAGTTGTAGGTGAGCAAGTCGGCTTCCTGGAAGTCAGATTCTGGGTCTAACGCCTCACCGACCAAACCCTTCCAGAAGGATCCGAGCAGATCGAGAGGTAAAGGGACGTCTGCTCTGATGGCGATTCCCAGCAGCTGACCAAAGAAATGGAGCAGCTGCTCCTCAGCGTATGTGATGGGACAGGGCGTCAGGATGTACTTCCCCTGAACAACACAAACACAACACAAGCTGTTTATAGGAGAGCGTTCTGTATGATGGACAAAATGCGTTCATGTGAACAGGTCAGACGCACAGACGCACCTTATTGCGGTTTGCGGCAGCGCTGGGACAGGGGAGGAGCAGAGACAGAGCAGAACTCTGCAGCTCCTTACACACCTGCCACAGGAAGTGACGAAATGAACCACCTGAGGAAAAATACATCCTTAATAGCGACTAGTCATTCAGACACTCCATTAACAAGCTGATAATTAACTAAACCAGCCATCCCTAGTAAAAAGCATTTCGACATGAATGTGAATGTGTTTGTTTAGCGATTCAGATTTTGGGTATGAAACTGTTTAACACTGACTGGTGCCGTGCACCTCCTCCCCAGTGAATCGGATGTTGAAGGCGTAGGTGGGGTCTCCTCCACTGGCAATCCGAACACACAGCTGAGACGAGGGGACACATGACAGCTGCCGCGCGGCCTGACAGAAATATGTGTTTTCTGCTGCGCGCATCTCGCCTGCACACACACACACACACACACACACACACACACACACACACACACACAAATACAGCAGAACATGAAGAACCGATCGTAGAAACGATCTTTAACGTGTGTGTGTCGCTTCAGTCTCATTACCTCCCACTATCTCCAGCGGGTCGAGGGTGATTTCAGGTGCAGCGTGGTCCACAGTTCGCTGTACTGTCGCATTCAGCACTCTGTTCATGACGGTCACTTTGGTGTCGTAAAAAATAAGACCTGCAAACACGGACAAACGTGAACAAATATTTATGAACTTTTCCTCAATTTAATAGCACAAATTCCCTAAATGTCCTACATGACATCGTGCATGTATCCACTAGATAGACATTACCCTGAGAAATGGTCATATCTGGATACATTAGTGTTTTCAGGTTTAGTTTTATTACGGTACTGAATGCGTCTAACCAGATTAGCATATTAGCCAAGTAACACCATGATACTGCATCACCACGGTGCAAGTACTGTGAGATACAGCGAACAAAAATCATCTTCTGAGAAATATCTTGATCTCTTCAGCCTTTTGACAATATTTCATTCAATATTTATGTATTTGCTCTGAAATGGCATTAAACATTGTTTAGCTATCTTTTTAAATGCTAAAATATTTTTCAACAAAAAAAGCAAACCCCCCCCAAAACCAAACAAACAAACAACCCAAGCAGAAAAAACACACAAAACAAAGCGAATAAAATAAACACACACAACCAAAAACAAAATCAACCGAAACAAAAATTAAAAAAAGCAAAAACAAAACACAAACCAAAAATAACAAAAAAGCAAAACATAAAAGTAAAAAAAATATCAACCCAAGCGAAAATCAAAAAATCAAAAACAAAACCAAAACTAATCAAAGTAAAGCAAAAAAACAAAACAAATAAAACCAACCCAAACAACAAACAACCTAAGCACAACAAACAAAAAAAAACATGTAAAAAAGTAACAAAAAAAACACAAAGCAAAAAAAACTAAAAGCTAAACAATAAAACAAATCAAAAACAACAAACAAATAAAAGCAAAACATTAAAGTAAAACAAAAAACTAAAATAAAAAACAAAAACAAACAAACAAACAAACGAAAGCTAATGTATATTTATGTAGCCGCTATGAAATGGAATAAAATATTGATTAGATCCTTTTCAAAGTTACTTAAACAAAAAAGCAAAAACAGACCAAAACAACACAAATAAAAAAACTAAACACAAACCAAAGCAAAACAAATAGAAAAAATGAAATAGAAAATAAAAAACAAACAAAGCAAAAACAAAAACCAAAGTAAAGCAATAATTCTGCATTTGCCTTTTCATGTAATAATGTTTTCAATGATCCATTTTGAAGCGTCATATTCCATGAGTGTATTTGTGAATATTAGTCGAATTGTTTCATTCTTTAAAATGTCTTTAACTTCATCAAAATAAAACTAATTGTGTTATAAACATTCAATACATAAACCAGCCCGACATGCTACATGTCCAAAACCATTAAATGTGCTCATACTGTGCCATGCTGCTTTTTGGTACTTTTCTGTTTAAGCACTGAAGACACGAGCTGAACGATCAGAATACTGCAAGGCCAGTGTGTGCAGGGACTGACCTTTGACCTCACACAAAAGTGTGGCGATGCTGTTCTGATAGGTTTGTGTTTGTCTCAACTCCACCAGGGGCAGGAAGAAGCTCTCCAGTGTGCTGTTGAGGGACTGTAGCAGAGCAAACCGCAGGCGCAGACTCTCCACTGGAACACCTGAGCGAATGACATTAACATGGTTTAACATGGAACGCTTGTGCAAACATCTGAAAGCACATCTCAACACGAAGTCAGACTTGCCTAGTAAACAAGCGACTTGAGGGTCAGCGGTATCTTTGGCGTCCAGGTAAACTTCATGTGGATGCAGACGGGCAGGTGTGATGGCCAGGTGTCGGCAGAGACGGTTTACAAACTGGACCAGCGCAAAGTCCATCTCAAAGCTCCATTTCCTGCTGGCTTTTTGAGCATGACGCGAGTCGATGCAGGTGCATCTAAAAGAGCCGTTAAACATGCCGTTTTGGCATTCAGACATTTTTAAGAGTTAACTGAAGTGAACAGATCCTGCACTTTTCGGGGCCACTGTGTCAGTTTAGGAGAATAAATTAGGCCTTTTCAAAGAGGCACAAAGAAGGTACAAACCTTTCAAAGTGCAGGTCGTAACCACATGCCAGGATGGCCCGCCAAACACTGCGAATGTCCTGTTTGGCCCGGTCTAGAGTGAACTTGTGGAAACCCTCCAGAGTCAAAAACTTCTCTTCTGGCACTGTTGGGTTACAGTAACACTGAGATGACATTTTACAAATCACAAACTCCAAAAGCATCCACACAAAGCTAAAATGACCATGTACGGGGTTTGGTTAACACATGCACATCATACAGAAGAGATCCAGATAAAGAAAACGTGACCATTTGTAGAGAAGCTTATTCTGAGAATAGGAATTGTGGCAGGGCGGAGGGCGGTGCCGGGTCGTGATCCTACACACCCGGTCCCGTATTAGACTCATCAAGCCTTCGAGAGGGATAAAGGTCGACTGCAGAGGATCTTTATCCCTCTCGAAGGCTTTATTAGCCTAATACAGGACCGGGTGTGTAGGATCATGACCTGGCCCCACCCTACGCCCTGCCACAGGAACATTACAGTAGTAACCTTCTAGTTTTTTGGCGGGAGACTTCTCCGGGTCTTTCTCGTCAGGTTTAGTCTTCTCAGGAGATTTGGGCTTGAGGACCGGTTTCTTCTCACTTAATACGGTTCTGGAGAACCAACATTTAACCGTGTTATCAGGACAAACAAACTAATACTGTATTTTATGGTATGACATGAAACACCATGCACCGTGTTTAACTTTTGCCAAAATGTTTCAATGGTTAAGGCACAAAGAGTCGTTATGATTAAAGTTTGGACTCTTACATGTTAAATGGCACTGATTATGTATGAGCAGAACAGGAAGTAGGATGGTACTCACCTAACGCTGTTAAGCATGGACTTGTCTTTGCTTGGAGGTTTGGTGATGGGTCTCTTTGTGCTCACTACTTTACCCTGGTGCTGTTCTTTACCTGCTTTGCTGTGCTTGTTCTTGTTGGGCTTCACTGTGCCATATTTACGGAGGATCTAAATGCACAAATAACCAGGATTAGTGATCTGTGCTTTGGCCCAGTATTATGTCTATTCCACTCAACTGTGTACAAAGACAGATCAGGAGTTCCCAACAAAACAAAACAAAGTTAAGTAAAACAAACATAAACAAACAAAACAACAAAAACTAGTGGTCGACCGATAGTGGATTTTTGCCGATACCAATTCGATGGTGTAAAAGGCAGATAACCGATTAATCGTCCAAAAGTCTCTTCTTACTATGACGAGCGCAGACAGGGGCAACAAGAGTCAAAAATCCCAGATACGTTTTTTTGTTCAACCAAATTCCAATAATATCCAGAAAAAAAAAAATATATATATATTTTTTTTAGGTGCATAACATACGATTTTTAACAATAAAAATGCCTCAAACACACCAGGGACTCTTATTTTGAAATTATGTAGTCTTGGCTCCATTAGATTTCTATATTTTTAAGTATTTACCAAATTAAGCTTTTCATAGCCCATATATTGACCAGATAAAGGGTTTTTATTCATATACATTTCACTAGATGAAGAATAAGGTTAAATATTATTCACAAGTTGGAGACACAATGTATGTGCTGATGGTGGTCGTTTCCATGACGTCTAAATTGTCTTTGCATGCCCTCGCTTCAGTATAAACACTTGATAATCAAAATAACAAAATATGCATTGAAGTGAGGATAAAAATATGTCTGAATACTGTTAATGCTGAAAGATTCAGAGACAGCAAATCCCCACACGTTTGTTTTTAATTTCACCTCTAGATGCCGCTGTTAACTAGCAGAACTCAAGTGCCAGGAACAGAGGAAGATGGCGGACAGAGCTGGACTTGTCATCTGGCATACCGGGCATTTTCCCGGTGGGCCGATTAGGGGTGGACTGGCCATGGGGAGAACCGAGCGGGCCAGTGGGTTGGCCGCGAAACGCGATAAGCTAAAATGAGCCGCCGCGCTATGCAGAATGGACCACAAAACAGCGCCGCGATATGCAGAAAAGAACAGCGAACCCCCCGCTCAACAACTTTGTAAATCCTGGGGCGATTTCTCTTCCCAGTCCAGCCCTGATGGAGGAATAATAATAAAAAAAAAAAAAACACTATCGGCTTAAGTTTATGCCGATACCTGATTACTCTGTGCAACTATCGGCACAGAGTAATCGGTCAAACCGATATATCGGTATACTTCTAAAACAAACCAACATAAAACAAGACATTACAATAAAGTAAACGCAACAAAAAAACTATATAAAACAATGTAGTATGTCACCTGTGTCAGCTGGTCATCAAGCACTTTCTTTGGAGGTCGTACGTGTGTGAAGAAGACATGTAGCAAGTTCCCAGGTGTCTGAGAGTTGATCTGCTCTTTGCTCAGATAAATGTCGGATACTTTCACCGGCTTGGTTGGTGCGGGACTCAGCATTTGCTCTGCGTATGTACAGCTCTTAAAAATATCTGTGAGCACATCACGTGCCCCGGGAACCAGTTTATCTCCTACAATAACAGCACAAAAAACAGAACTCTGATATTCTGCCAATAAAAGGTTTGGCCCAGCAAAATCAATATCAAGTGAAAGCAAATCCTTGTAACAAATATATGGATGAATGAAGTCTAAAATATTTGTGTATGTTGGACCGGGAGTGCCTGTAATGAACAGGAATCAACCAACCTCTGATAGATTTCTGCTGGAAATATTCCTCAAGAGCAGAACTTCCTTGTGTGTCAAATAAGCTCTGATTGACACTGGATGCGGTGAGAATCTCCTCATTGGTCAACTCCATTAGCTCCTCCTCCCTTTCCAGATTGGAAAGGCCAATGAGATCACTGCTGTTGAAAAGACTGGCACGAATCTTTTCGACTTGGGCCCGAGCCCTGACCTAGAAGGCAAAAAAATAAAACCTTTCTAATCAAAGTACCAAACTTGACCCAATATTATTTGAGATATAATTCCAAACTTGGGAGCTTCCCAGTGCCACTATTAGCTCCAAGTTTGTCTTTTCTTTTGCCTATAACTTGTAACCCTTTAAGAAAGATTCACTTATGAATGGTGTTTGCATGTGCCACAATGCTAATGGGTGGTTGCTAGTGCATTACTAATGTGGGATGTCTATACTTTCCACATGCCGCTACGTTTCGAGTAGTGCACGTGACATAGATTCCGTCATCAGCACAGTATGTGCGTACCATCCGAATGTAGTCCAGTTTTTCTAGACACAAAGATAGTCCGCATCTGTGCGTATTCGCCTGCTGTTCGCTGTACGAAAGTGTATCCACAAAACAGCCGTATGGGCTCACAGTCTAAAGAGCATACTCTAAAAGGCTAAAACGCGAGACCGTGCTGTAATGGCATGCAGAAAAACAAAGTATACTAGCTTTAATATAGTAGGTTAAGGGTTTTGAAAAACTAAAACCACTATAATGTGGAGTGTGTCAAGGCTTATTGCTTTATTCACCCACCTCTATCACAGCGTAGCCTTTAATGGGTCGTGTCATAGTGGCACTTATGTCTGGCGAAGCTACAGTGTACATGGTAATTCCATCTGAGACCGACGTTGTTGCTCCACTCTCCAACTGCTCCACAAGGCTACCAAGACTACCTTGACTTCCGGTGCTACAAAGGGACACATCCAGGCTTTCCTGACTGGATACTGTGTGGGGATCCAGGGGTGCCTGCGGCTGGGAAGGGGCTATCTGAGTTGCTAATGGGACAACAAGCAGCTCTTGATCTGCTGGCAGTTCACCAGCAACCCTGGAGGCTCCCTGAAAAGTGCTGGATATGTGGCTGGCCGAGGCCGAGGCACTCATTGCACTGTTACTGTTGGGACTTCCTGATGTGCTTGACGGGGGGCACTCTCTCTTTACATCTAGGGGAACACCTGGAGTTTCAGGTTTGGCCTTTTTAGGGTCCTCCTCCTGAACCGGAATAAATATCTCGTCCTTGAAGAGACCCCCATGTGCGTTGCAAGCTCTTCGAATTGCGTTGCGCACCACGGCTTCCTCCAGGTGAGTCGGGATTCCCGAGAGCACCAGCAAACGACTGTGAGCAGTGGATCCAACCAAAGCTTGGCAAGCATCTGCGACAGCATCCCCGGTGACACCCAAACCCTGCGGGTCTTTGTTAGCAAGGTGGCGTAAAATCAAAAGCAACGTCAACCCACGGTGGAACCACAACATATCTTCTGGCTTGCCTCCGGTCATGTTGAGTAAAGCACTGTCACTTTCGGAAGGTCTCGCGCTGCCACCGGAACCATGTTTCCCTGAGACCACAGCAACAGTTGCACGGTCACGCTTTAGTTTTACCTTCTTGCGCTTTGAAAGCAAGCTCGGACTTTGTGGTGTCTGTCCTGGTGAAGAGGACGAAGATGATGAGGAATCGCTAAAGTTGGCGGTACTAGTTGACGAGGGGGCGCCCACTGCAGATGCTCCTGCTCCCGTACTGAGGGGCAAAGTCACTTCGGCAACTGCTAAACACACCTCCATCAGTGCATGGAAGTAGGTGGAGAACCGACTCCGTTCGCCGGCCAGCGCAAGCGCTCCGCTGCTGCCCGTAGAGGAGGTGCAAGAACCGCCACTAGCTAGGCTCCAAATCTGGGTCTCATGGTCGTAAAGTTTTCGTAGTTCGGTTTGGAGAACCATGAGCACCGTCAAGCAGGGGCTGAGAAGCAACGTAATGGGGCTCGACAGGCCAGATGGGCTCTTGCGTCGTTCAAAGGCGTGGATTTTACGAAGAAGCTCTGCAAGCAAGTGGAAGATTAGCTCCTTGATACAAGGAGCAAGATCGGTGGTCCACAGAAGGCCACCTAATGGAAGAGAAGTTTGCAAGTGTGAAACTGAGAATTTCTCCAAGAATGTTTCATTGGAAATTGGGTGAATTGTACAGAGATACATCAGGGTCAAACAGAGGAGCATTTCTTACCTAGCAACTCAACAACCTGCAGAAGTACAGAGGTGGGCACCGTGTCCAGCTCATCTTCAGAGCGTTCACTGGTTTCCCCAATGGTGTAGGTCAGCAGCTGCTCAGCAAAAGCCATAGCCAAGGGAAACTCGAGAGGCAACGAGTGCAATACCAGCACTGCACCAGGATGGGGTGACACACCTGCAGACGGGGTACCAAGATACGAGATGAAGGAATGCTCCGGGTTCAAAGCAAGTTCAGTTCTATTACCACCAACAATAATTTCGACTCCCTCGGTTTGTAAACCATCGTTATTTTTTTTTTTATATAAAAACTTTTTTTAACATTTTCTTTGGAGCAATGCCTGTTCATATTTACAAACTGAGGGGCGAAAACAACGTAACAAAGTAATAAAATGTTGTTTTGACATGCCTAGTTTGACGTGCACTTTGTCGGTGGGGATGATTAAGCTGGGATACTGGTTGGCTGTGGGTGGAGGCGTGAGTCCAGTGTTCGATGGTGAGGCGTCCAGTGGGTAACACACGGCTTCCATCAGATTCAGCTGTCCATTCCGACGCACCTTATGACCAAGACCATACACCATGATGCGAGCCCATGGAGCCTTATACAGGGAGGAGCTACAAGGCAAGGAAGCATTACGAGAGTATGGATATAAAATATTCAGATTCGTTTTTACCAAGGTCCCTTAACAGGCTGTGTGGCCCATTTCAACAGATTTATTAAATTAACCTGTAACAACATAATGCAGCTTTGCAAATAGATAGTAAGTGGACCAAATAGAAAACTAAAAATGCTACTTAAGTGTAGAATAGGGCCCCTTTAAGGTCTTATCTGTGTAATTTTGATAATGATACTTGTCCAACTGATTATTTATCATTCCTGTTTCTATTCAGAATTTAGTTGAGTTGTATTGACATTAACTCACTCTTTACGACAGCCGAGTTGGCTCTCTTTGCAAGAGACGACCACAAAGGCAGCGCCAGGGAAGTTGACGTCTATGCTGACCTTAGACTCGGTGATGGGTAATTCTTCCAGTGTGAACTGCTCAGGTGCACTCTGAATGTACAGCAAACACACAACAAACAGGGATTTCAATAACAAATCTGCTGGGTACTACAGAACAAAGCTAGTTAAATTGTAGATGTAGAAACTTGCATCGTCAGCAAATAAATCATGTCTCCAGCTTTATATCTTGTATAAAATACAAAAAACCCTCATTTGGTGAAATATATGTATATATATATATATACACACACACACACACACATATATACATATATATATGTATATATACACACACACACACACACACACGTGGTCACCGTTGGTTGACAATTAGTTTTTTGCTGGTTTCACACACTCTATGGCTGCCGATGCCCTCTTTGCATGCGACCGAATCTTAATATTTTCCATCTATTACTGGGATTTTGGTTGCACAATAAACTTCATCTTGGATTTAATTTTGGATTCTTGAAGCCTCTATGTCTGCGCATGATGTAGTAAGGAAAGACTTAAGAAAACATAGTAGTTTTAGACAACAATGTACATTGTTAGACAAAATAGTCGTTTGATGTCATTTAACGTAACATGAGATCACTTTAAACGCTTTATGCAGCTAGATTATAACGTGATTGCTCGTGACTTATTGACATATGTCACAGTGCTTTACGCAGCTTTATTAAAACGAGAGTTCTTTTTTTTGTGAGTTAAAGATGGATTGAAATGAACAGAAAGGTGAGAGAGGTGAAGTCTTGCCCCATTATACACCACAACAAAATACATTTTTGATTTGTTTTTGTATTTCTCTTTAGCAGCTGTACTGCAGAAGAAAAACTGTTTGTGGATTTTTGTGCAGTGAATTTATGTACTGAATTAAACTTATAAAAAGTACTTTTTGTTTTACTTTATTGTTAGTAAGCATGTTTAATACAACCTTTTAAGTTGGAGCACAAGCTGAATAGTCTGTTAAGAGCTAATGATTAATCAATGCAATAATCTCCCGAATAATCGCTCTAATAATCGTTAGATTTGTTGATTATCAACATGTTTATAATTGTTAGTTGCAGTCCTACATTCTATAAATGGATTTTTAAATCTATAGTCCAATTAATCGGATATCAACCATTTGCACTACATTACATTTCTGCATTTGGCAGATGCTTTTATCCAAAGTGACTTACAGTGCACTTATTACAGGGACAATCCCCCCGGAGCAACCTGGAGTTAAGTGCCTTGCTCAAGGACACAATGGTGGTTTCTGTGGGGATCGAACCAGCAACCTTCTGATTACCAGTTTAGTGCTTTAGCCCACTACGCCACCACCACTCTCCCACTATCAGTCGACCTCTAATCAGTACCTGCAGGAAGCAGCAGATTTGTTTGGTGAGTTCCAGCAGACTGTCCTCTCCCTGATGCAGAGCCCTGCTGATAGCGACTGTCAGCCACTCACGGATGTTCTGTGTGTTTCCCTGATAGAAGAGCTCTGTGGGAGAGCAGCTCTCACCCTGAAGCTCATGTAGAACAGACTGAGCCAGCAAAATGGAGCTACAACTGATCCTGCCATCTATAAAACAACCGCACACAAACTGTCAATCTGTACATACTGTATGTATGTTCTTATGAAACATGCTTTTCCTAATGAAACAGGGGTAATGCAGTTTGCTAAGTTACAAAGCGTGCGCGATATGATGCATCCTTGCTCCTGTGACACTGAAAGTTCTAAACAATGTTCCTCAAAACATTAGTGTGACATCACCTGGAAGGGGCGGAGCCAGCAGCTGATTGGACAACAGCTGCAGGTGTTCGAGGGTGATGTCACGCACGGCAGGAATATGGAAGAGCCGAGTGAACGTGTGAGGACTCTTTGGTGCAAAGATGTTGAGCAACGCCATACGACAGTACAGACGTGCAAGAGCGCTCTCACAACGCAACAGCTCCCTGAAACACACACACACACACACACACACACACACACACACACACACACACACACACACACACACACACACACACACACACACACACACACACACACGACTGAATATCAGCTTGATGTTTACAGCAACACGTGATGCTAACATGTAGCATCCCTTCAAATCTGTCTTTACATCTGGATTACCTGTGTATCTGTATGTTGCTACTGTCCAGTGACACCAGGCCGTTGGCTGCAGCTCTGCGGGATCCCGCTGGTGGTCTCTCCAGCATCTCAATGGGGTACCAGTACCGGACCAGCACACCCTCACTGCGCAGATATGTCTCCACCTGCACCAGTTCATTTGCCTAATAACACAAACTTTCTGTCACACATACCAATGCGAGGAAATTGAGAAAAGGACATGCAGTCCTGTGCAAAGAAGTTGTAAGCACTTGTGAAAAATGTGGCATAGTGAGGATGTCTTGAAAAATAATGTTGTAAATAGTTTTCATGTTGTAGATGTTTCAAGCTTCTTGGAGAATTCGCCACAGTTCTTCTGTCTATTTAGTCTGTCTCAACTGCTTCTGTCTCTTCGTGTAATCCCAGACTGACTCGATGATGTTGAGAATAAGGATGTGCACACATGGTTATTCAATTCGGTTATTCTACACATGCAATAGAGACCTTCAACCCGAACTCTGTGAGCTCTGACAAAAATGGGCAAGAATGGGCAAGTTGTGTTTTCTTCACTAGATGGTTATTATGTCTTGATTTGAATCTGTCACGGGATCACATCCCAAGATGCATTATGTTAGAATACATACTTAAGTTTCCGACTTCCTCGCAAATGTTATCCACTTGCCAAAAAGCACATAAAACAGGTGTATTTAGGAGGGGCCACAATTAGAATTGACATTTTAAAAGCTGGATTTGACTGAAGCTGATACTCACGCAATCTACATCCAACACGACACCATGTAAGCCGAACGTCTTCATCATGCCACGGATGGCAAACTTGGGTAAAGCCGTGCCACCTGTGCTGCTAACGGTGTTGTTGCCCTCTGGACAGCGGATGCCCACCGTCAGACCTGATGCATTAATAGTCACAGAGAGATTTTTGCTTCATTGGTACCATATAAATGGTGTCATTGACCTGTTCACGTGGCAAAATTAATAAATCACCCACATAGAAAAGTACAGAGAACTGTCAAATCTTTGTGTTTATGTGTGGTTTTTAAGGACCTTTGCGGACTTTGTCAATGGTGAATTTATTGGCCTCATCTTTGATGTCCTCGATGGTTGGGAGGTAGAGATCACGGGGAATCCCTCCATTCTCTTCATACAGGAACTCAACTGTCTGACGCGCAATGTCCACCATTCCTGCCAACACAAAAATCAGCTCTATCAAAATGATTCACATTAAACACAACCTGCTGCACATGTCGATAACAACTCAAACAATATCATCTCTTGATCACTAGGACTCAGTTGCCTCCGTGTCTGAGACCGTCAATCCGCGCATCTTATCACGTGACTCGTTGAGCGCGTTACCATGGAGACGTAGCACATGAGAAGGCTTCACGCTATTCTCCGCGGCATCCACGCACAACTCACCACATGCACAACCGATAGCAAGAACCACATTATAGCGACCACGAGGAGGTTACCACATGTGACTCTACCCTCCCTAGCAACCGGGCCAATTTGGTTGCTTAGGAGACCTGACTGGAGTCACTCAGCACACCCTGGATTCGAACTCGCAACTCGAATAAGTGTCTTTACTTGCTGAGCTACCCAGGCCCCCATACTTTTTATGTGTAGGCAGTTATGTACTTAATGCTCAGTGATCACAGATTAAGTTTACAAATCTATATTAAACCAGGGAGACTATTTACTACTGGCTTTACAAACTGTTACTAATAAATCACTAAAACCTTCGATTAAAGACCGCTGGACCCTCTATTTGAATGTTTTTGGCTTCTTTGCACGTTTCAATTACAATAAAAAACTGTAAATACATAATAAACGTCAAAGAAAAGAAATAATAACTCAAACATAACGAAGAAAATTAAATCGCTTCAGCTCAGAAACGATTATTAGGTGAACTTTGTGTGTTACATGAAGTAGATGAATAATTGTAAGTTCCTTGAACTTTGTCTTTGCTAATTTTTAGATTTTAAGTAATATTAACTCAAACGATCAAGTACAGAACTGAGGTTGTGGGGAATACCCATAAGCCCTTGCGCTTGAATACTGTAATAATTTAAGCATGTTTATTTGGTCAAAAATAACTTCATTAGTAGTGAAATCTTATTTGTGTGACATCTTTAAGTAAATAAAATTGAATGAACCGATACATTTGTGTATATACAGTATATCACATTTTCTCTCGTTATATTGACATAATATGAGTATAATTGAATTTACTTAAAAAGAAAGAAGAAAAGATTCTACATTTATATTTGAAGTATTTTTTACAGTGTAATAACTTTAAATTGTCTATTTAAAAATGGCAGAAAATTCATTAGTAAAAATGTAGTAAAACCAATACTAATTAGTCATAATTATGGTCTTATTATATTCATTTATATTTCAAAACCACCAAATAAATCAGTAAATTGTTCACTTTAGAAAAGGGGGTCCAGTTGTCTTTAATAGAAGATGTCTGTAATGTATTAGTAATTAATTAGCCAATACTAATTAGTCGCAATTAGTGGTTTAATCTTCACTTGTAAACTTGATATAAGATGGACCTCTGAAATGGAGTAAATTATGGATAGCATTACTCCACATTCAGTTCATTATTAATTACTGTCTTATTCATCCTTAACTAGTGCATTATTGTAGACCCTTAAAATAAAGAGTTACTTGACGGAAAATAAAATATATATATTTTATTTTTATAAATAAATAAATAAAAAGTGGACACTCACCCAGTTGCAGGGCTCCTTTGATCTGGTCTAGTCCAGACTTCCTCTCCGCTTCATTCCTGAAACGCCGGCGAATGGTTGGAAAGACTTTGGTCTCCCACGCTTTCACTAACAGCGCATAATGATCCTCCTGTAAGAGGACAAAGAAAAAATACACAAAAACATGTATCTGTGGAAGTGTAACAAGTGAATGTGTAAATTAAAAATGTGTATTAAATAGGGATGCAACAATATTACACTTTTGGCCAATAGCAATTTGAACAAAAAATTATGCCGATACCGATATTTTGCAACTTGCCTTATTTTGTGACAGTTTTATCAGGAAATATGCATTAAAAATGTACAAAGGCTTTTTATTGTTTTAACAATAAATAATCCAAATGGACATGGATTGGATCTGTTGAACCATATGACACGAACAACATTTTAAAGAGAGCCACCCATCCAGATGATCTGTATATGACAGAACATTACAAACTCATATTATGCATATGTTGGGCTAAACTGCTAATAACTGTAATCAGATTACTTAATTTTAAAAGTAACGCTTTACACTCAACACTGGTTGGGCAATTATACAGAAATGTCAACCACAACATGGAAAAATATAAAGTTAAAATGAAGAAAAGGCCCTTTTAAATTGTATCATGGTGTAATGGATAATGGATATTGCCGTCCAGACCAGTAGAGGGCGCCGTTTGCTCACACAGCACTGACTGAAGCGCTGAAATGCATCCTACATTTTTAAACGCAGCCTTTTTAGGTTCAGTAATAGTGTAAGACCATATCGTGATTTTAATCTTAACTCAATCAATCGTTCAGCCTTAATGGATACCATACCAATGTCTCAGAAGTCAAAGTGAGTCAGAGTTTTGGATAGTTTTACCTCACCATGTACAGTTAAGTGCCACTTTCACAACTGTCATGTTTGTAATGCTGGTTTGTCCTCACTAACGTGAGAACAATCATTATTTCTGGATTGTGCATTTGAATGCACAGAGATTTAACAAAGTGTGTTGATAATTAATTATAAATTAACCATCGTTATTTAATATCTGTGTTTTTGTGCTTAGAACGATCTGCCGATGGTATTCATTTGCTCAATAAATTATTAAATATTTTTTTTTTAAAGGGCAGGTATGGATTATCTTCAATACCCTAGGAATGTCTTCATCATCTTCATCATCACTCTCATCATCAGCGATGGGTGGGGGGTGAACGTTTGGTCCCGACACCACCAGATTCTCATAGCTCAGCTCTACCTTGTAGTGGCAGGAGTCGTCGCTGTTGTACTCTGTCAGTTAAATAAGACCCATTGTTATTCATTTTCTATTTACGCTTACAAATAATCTTGATAGAAGCTAACACTGCTCAACAACTGAATCAAGAAATGAAAACAGCATGAGTTGAGACTCACGTTGTTGCGCAGTGACGACAGCAGCGATCCGACATGGCGGGCCGTGAGAACCAGAGTCAGATGCCACGCTAGTGCCGGCGTCATTGTCGCTGTCAGATGCCATTGCAAACGGCAGAGCTTCAAAGTTAGCACTGATCTCCTCTGAGAGATCCATACACAGATCCGCAGCGTTCCGGTGCGCCTGACCCTCTGCATATGCAAATAATCGACAGCCGAAGTTTGCGTGAATCTTCG
Source organism: Xyrauchen texanus (assembly GCF_025860055.1). Lineage (NCBI taxonomy): Eukaryota > Metazoa > Chordata > Actinopteri > Cypriniformes > Catostomidae > Xyrauchen > Xyrauchen texanus. The sequence goes on from NC_068276.1 coordinate 61,202,755, forward strand.
TATTCTGAAACATAGAGGATGAAGAATTAAATGAGTTTATAAAAACAGGTAAAACTTTGTATAAATCTATAATCCATATAATTATACATTTATAATTACACACACAAGACACAACATTGCATATATGTAATTAGATAAATTACCTACTATCTATGAGTATTGTAACAGAGCCATTTCCTGTGCTAAAAATGTGTGTTTTAGGCTTGTTTATAGTTAAAGTCCCTCTTTATGCGCCAAATATAATGTATTTTTTTTCTGATTATTACTGGGATTTTGGTTAATCAATAACTGCATCTTGGATTTTAGGACTCCTGTGCCCGTCATAGTAAGGAAAGACTAAGACCTTTTTTTAATTCTATAAATCAGTTTTAAAAACTATCGGCCGATGAATCTTTTATCGGCATTTTCAACACTGTAGTTATCCACTATCAAATGACCTCTAATAACTCTGGGCATACAAAAACATATTTGGAAAGAGGAGGTTGTCATTGGTATGCACACCTTCTTCTGAATGTGCACTACAGGCCACATGCCTCCAGCAACGTCCTCCAGATATGGGGTCAGACGCTGTCCGCCGTAGGTGAAGTAAACTCGTCCTTTAGGAGGCTGACCTGGAGGTGGAGGAGTTCCTTCTAAACGCTCCCAACCGATACCTGCCACATCACCTGTGTCAAACACAACAATGAAGAGATGTGAAGGTTACACATTAACCATAAGGTTAACATGCACTTTAAAAGTTTGATTTGAGTCAGACTGAAGCACTAATTTGTCAATGTCATGCAAAAGTTTAGTCCGACTGAAATCATCCCAGTCCAATTTTTTGCAAAGTTTTGAAAGATTTTTGAAACAACTCACCAGGAAGTAGAGCCACATCCAATCTCACACTCTTCCACTGCAGCAGACTGGAGCCATTATAGTGAACCGCCCGCCCATTACTGACAGGAAGAGACAGCATAACAGGGTGGAAATAAAAAAGTTAGGACAGGAAGTTGAGCGAGACAGAAAGAACATCTGGACAGTTAGTCACATGAAAAGCAACGTGTCTCAGTACTTGTGGAAGAGGCAGGTGCCGACGGGATTGGTCCAGGCACCGTCTCTCTTCTCTGCCTCCGGAGAAAAGCCGAAGGATACTATCGGGCCGCTATCATCCTCTGAATCTCCATAGGAAACAATCTCGATCTCCCAGTAAAAGGATGGAGCCTGAAAATCAGAGAGAGAGAGAGAGAGAGAGAGACAGAGAGAGAGAGAGAGAGAGAGAGAGAGAGAGAGAGAGAGAGAGAGACAGAGAATCAGGGTTAAGAAATATACAGAACAATTGGTGCAGTCAAATTTTGTAAAGATGACACACCACAAAGAATAATTTCACCCTCACTTTTTAAGTTTGGGGTTCTTATTATGCATCCCAAAGATGGCATGTACTTATCAGAAACGTGACTGTTATCCAGTACAGTAATGTATTTCTATTTGAATCCAGCAAAAACATATTACAGAAAAATTTGATAAAACACATGCAAATAAACAACTGTCAGGATTGCCCTGCTATACTGTGTACACCAATCAGAGAGTCTGAACATGGGGAAATTAATGTTTTACACCTGCAGTCTCGAAAGACCCCAAACACACGTTGTTTTACACAAACACATGATAAAACACATGTTTTACACATGGAGGACGGTTGAAGTGTTTTATCAAGTAAAAATGTAGTTTATAATCAGTGTTCTTAAGATAAATAAAAGTATCAACCAGCAGTGGGAGAGGTGAGGTCACATCAGCTACTTACTGGGGTACCTCAGGGCTCAGTGCTTGGGCCACTTCTCTATATACACAACATTACTAGGACCCATCATTCAGGCATATGGTTTCTCTTACCACTGCTACACCAAATGACACACAGCTCTACTTGTCTTCCCAGCCCGACGACACCACAGTGACTGCTCGAATCTCTGCCTGCCTGGCAGACATCTCAGCCTAAATGAAGGAACACCACCTGCAACTTAGCCAAGACTGGGCTCCTTGTTTTTCCAGGTGCAACTACAGTATCGCCTTCCAAAACGGTCAGAAATCTAGGCGTAACCATCGATAGCAAGCTAAATTTCACAGACCACATCTCAAAGACTGCATGATCATGTAGATTTACATTCTACAATATCAGGAAAATAAGACCTTTCCTCTCTGAACATGCCACATAACTGCTTGTTCAGTCACTTGTTATAACTAGACTGGACTACTGTAACGCTCTTATTTCAGGCCTTCCTGCATGTGCTATTAGACCTCTGCAAATGATCCAGAATGCAGCAGCACATCTGTTCTTTAATCAACCAAAGAGAGCACGTTACACCACTCCTTGTCTCTCTCCACTGGCTGCCGGTTGATGCACGTATTAAATTCAAGTCTCTGATGTTGGCATACAAAACAGTCACTGGGTCTGTTCCAGCATACCTAAAATAATTTCTACAGAGCTACACTCCCACCAGAAACCTGCGGTCGGCTAAGGAACGTCGCCTTGTTGTACCAACACAAAGAGGCACCAAAACACTTTCCTGGACTTTCGGCTTCATTTATATTTATGCATTTGGCAGGCGCTTTTATGCAAAGCGACTTACAATGCACTTATTACAGGGACAATCCCCCCGGAGCAACCTGGAGTTAAGTGTCTTGCTCAATGACACAATGATGGTGGCCTTGGGGTTCGAACCAGCAACCTTCTGATTAACAGCCCTGTGCTTTAGCCACTACGCCACCATCACTCCATCATAGAAGCTGAATCACTTTCTGTCTTCAAAAAACGGCTAAAAACATCTTTTCCATGAGCAAAAAAAAAAGAAATTTCCTTGTTGCACTTAAATCTGTCTTGAATACTATTCTGATGCTAGTGAAACTTTGTAATATGGCACTTTTGTACCACTGTCTCCTTAAAATGATTCGCTTATGTTTTCCACTTTTGTAAGTTGTTTTGGACAACAGCATCTGCCAAATTAATACCAGATATTTAAAATGTAAAATATGTTTTGGATTTTTTTAAATAGCCTTGAAGCCTTGTGAAACCCCAAACAGAACATGAGGGTTAATCAAGGACAAATCAAAGGGGGTATTTATACTTGGACAAATCAATGCGTCTCCGCCAAATGGATATAAATCCAATCGGACACACAAAAACTCTTCCTGCAGTTGTCCGTCAAAATAAAAGCTCAACGGTTTTGAACTCTTTGATTTAACTGGAACGCATAGAAGTATGTTATTTATATAATAATAAAACAAATAATCAATGTAATATTATAATATTACAATAACATAAAATTCAAGTTATCTGGGCTCCAAAAAAATAATGATTAGATAAAATAATGTTTTGTTTCAGTTTCGTCAGTGATATTTATCAAATGAATAAAGTAAAAAGAATTGTCTCTCCTACAACGTGCATCTGTTTCATAATTTTCTATTATTTATTGTGGGACGTGAGCCCTATGCAAATACTCGGTAACAGATGATATGTTCCCTATGCTGACGTAGCGCTGTTTGGGCGGAGACATTTTTAAATATGTGGCTTGAATGGAATGAGTCTCAAACCACCACCGGAGGTGTTTTGAGTTATTGGATTTATATCCATTTTGAACACAACTTGGGTGGCATTTACACTTACACGGATAACTGTCTGATCAGCAAAAACTCATGAAGTGACCAAATGTACACTAGGGGTGTAACGATTCAAAATTCTCACGGTTCGGTTTGTATCATGGTTTCGGTACGGTCA